>NC_059297.1:25796689-25864189 GCF_017591435.1 Portunus trituberculatus
ATTCACCCTAGCGTAGAAGAAGTGTATAATGATAACGTTACATAAAGAAAAGTGAGAGTAGATTAAAAAACGACATAAAAAAAAATGTTATTATCATTTTCACATCCTTGATCTTTTGTACGTCTCTATTCTGTAGCGCATTGCAAGAGAGAGAGAGAGAGAGAGAGAGAGAGAGAGAGAGAGAGAGAGAGAGAGAGAGAGAGAAGCTGTCGTGTGAGGGAGATATCTTCAGTTCAAGGTAAGTGTATAAACAGTAAACTTAATCTTATTTCTTTTCTTACTCTTGCAATGAAAAGCGATAATCTCACATACTGTACTTAAATTCATTCATTCCTAACTTACTTTCATTATAATTCTTTTATTTTTTTTTTACTTTACTTTAATTTATCCTTTATTTCGTTAATATTCAAAGGTTACCGTTCTATTCTTCTTTTCTTCTTTTTTGTGATTTCTCTAGTTTTGTTTATCTCTTTACACACGTCTGGTTCATCTTTTCTTTTTTTTTTTTTTTTTTTTTTTGCTTTCATCTATTTATTTGTCTTTCCAATTGATATTCAAAGGATACCATTTCCTTCTTCATTATTCATCTTGTCATTTGCTCAGCTTCGTCTAACTTAACACTCACAAGTCTGGCTTATCTTTTATCTTTTACTCTTATCTATTTATTATCATTCTTTTATTTTTAACTAACTTCGTCGTTCGTTGTGTCATTTCTCCAGTTTCATCTATACCTTATCACGTACAAGTCCGGCTTATCTTTATTTTTTAACTTTTATTTATCTATCCTTTCTCTTAATTAACATTCAAAAGACACCATTTTATTCTTCCTCGTTTGTCATATCATTTCTCCAGTTTCGTCTATTTTTACACACACAAGTCAAGCGCATGTGTTTGTGTTCGAAATCTTATCTAGCGAGGCAGAGATCACTAACCACTATGTTTCTCTATTTTTCCTTTGTCCCTAACTCCTCTAATCTAATACACCCTCCTTGCAAAACCGGGCACCTGAAACACCATTAGCAAAGCAGCGCCCAGATCCAATAATATGAGCGTGGTGTGTTACTGAACTAAAGACAGTGACTATACCACATATATGCTGGCTTTCTAATTGTTCAGTCTCGCCACAATGGTACTGAAGTGCACTCTGCAAACAACGACTCTCTCTCTCTCTCTCATTTAATCATAAGAGAGCGCTGTTTTTACCTGCACACAATACTTGACGTTGGAGTGTGTATATTATAGTCCATTGTTATAATCCATTATTATAATCATACAACAACAATAACAACTACCACTACTACTACCACTACTACTACTACTACTACTACTAATAATAATAATAATAATAATAATAATAATAATAATAATACACATAAGAAAATAGGGAAATAGAGATACTATTTACGTTCTTTTTGATAGTATTTTAATAAGAGAAAACGAAAAAGATATCGATACAAGGGATAACTACAAAGACATCGTAAACTACACCACAACACATGCGAAAACAGTGCAAACTCTCGACCAGCATCACTACGTAAGTACAATAACTACAGAGAATATTTCAACAGTACGTAAATAAAAATCATGATGCATAAAAGGAAAAGAAAAGAATACAGTTAGTAAATAAATAATGAAAAAAGAACAAAACTGGTTCTTTAGCTCGTTAACCTCAAGGCCCCTCAAACATAATAAAAAAGATAAACAAATGAAAAACTTATAAGGAAAGAACTGAACCGTACTTTTACACACACACACACACACACACACACACACACACACACACACAGTGACACGGAGATGCACTACTTAACAGAGAGCCATAAGTGAGGTAGTGGCACACGTTACCGAGTCACGGCGCACACTATTAGTTCTTGGTGATCTTCTTGTTGGGGAAGGAGGGCAGCGGTCGCCACTCGCAGCGTCCACCGCCAGCCGTGCGGGGGATGCACTTGAAACCCGGCAGGCAGGTCCCGTTTTTCCCTCCACACACCTCGTTAGGCCCCTGTCATTGTTGGAGGAAAAAGAGGAAGAGGAAGAGGAGGAGTAGAACAGTTAGTTAGGACTGAGATATATAAGTTGCCTTAGTTTTTTTTTTTTTTTTTAACACTTGAGCCTAAGATTGAAATAGTAATAAAGTAATGGTTGGAAAATTCTAACTGGAATCTCACCTAGTGTTCACTTAAGTAATAGTATCATTAATTGCATTTTGTCCAAAGTAACAATGGAATATTTCATTAAAGAAAGAAAGAAAGGATGGAAGGTAAGATAAGAGAGCGAATATTTGAAAGAACAAGGAAAGGAGTTAAGAAACAAGGAAGGAAGAAAAGAAGGAAGGAAATAAAGAAAAAGAAAAGGCGCAAGAAAAAAATAAGTAAGGAACGAGTAAACGATAAAATAATGTAGGAAAGAAAGAAGCAAACTAACAAACGAACAGAGAGCGGTACAAGATAATAGGAAAGTTAATTGAATATAAAACACACGAGATGAAAACACACACACACACACACACACACACACACACACACACACACACACACACAAATAGAACAAAACTCGACAGCAGCTACACAGGAAGGAGACAGCAAAACACATTCACCTTGGCACACTGGAGACACAGCACTTACTAACTTATCAACTCATTCTCTCTTTCTGTCTTTCATTCTCACTTGTTCATTTTCTCCTCCTTCCCTCCCACCTACCGGGGATACACACATACACGCTCACACGCACAAACACACACGTACCTTGGCACACTCATCACAGCAGTGGCATTGGTCCCTCACTCTTCCCCACTGACACTCGTGGTATTCCAACTCCTGCGCACACACCACCTCGGAACACGGCACACACTGATCCTCCGTCTCCTTTTCCTGTTGTTGCTGTTGCTCTTGTTCTTGTTGCTGTTCTGGTTGCTGCTCTGATTGTTGCTGTGGTTGTTCTTCCTCTGGTTGTTGCTGTTCTGGTTGTTGTTGTTGTTGCTGCTGCTGCTGTTGTTGGTCTACTTGTTCTTGTTGCAGTAACTGGCCTTCAACGCTGGAAAGGAAGTGAAATGAGGTTAGTGATAATATTGTCAAGGAGGAGGAGGAAATGGTGGTGGTGGTGGTTGTGATAGAAATTATATACACTGAGAAAATCGGGAGAGGTTAAATAATTGACCAAGAAGAAGAAGAAGAGAAGGATGGAGAAAGAGAAAGAGAAAGAAAGAGAAGGAGAAGGAGAAGAAGGAAAAGGAGAAGAAAAGGAAAAGGAGGAGATAAAAAGGAGATGGAGCTGGGGATGGAGAAGAATGGGAATGAGAATGAGAATGAGAATAATATGTGAAAAGGAGAAAGAGAAGGAACAAGAAGAGAAGATAATAGTGGTGGTAAATTAATTAGTTACATGCATAGGGTAAGAATTAAGGGAGACATCGGATAATGAACAAAGGAACAAGGGAACGGACGCATGACGATACTCACTAATAAAACACTGCAATAAAAGGAGAGGAAGGGAGAGGTGGAGGTGAGGGAGGGTTACGAAACAAAGGACGGGCAGGACATGAATTACAAATGGGTAAGAGAAAATACAACGAGCACATGAACACTCGGCTATACACGTAAAGTTAGAAATTAAAGAAAAGAAGTGAAGTCGAAGGAAAGGAAGAGAAATCAAGAGCAAAAGGCATAGAAATATAGGAAAGATCACAGATTGAAAAAAAAAAAAAAAAAGAAAATATATATAGTGCACAAAAAAATAGAAAGAAATTTAAATGAAAAAAATATGAATGTAGAGAATAATGAATATGAAAAAAAGACGTAACGAATGAAAAAAGGGAGAGAGAGAGAGAGAGAGAGAGAGAGAGAGAGAGAGAGAGAGAGAGAGAAACGAAACAGCATTAATCATGAAACTAGTAACACACAAGGCACTTAATAAAAAATGTAGAAGGGAAGATGAACCGAAAAAGTGTGTGTGTGTGTGTGTGTGTGTGTGTGTGTGTGTGTGTGTGTGTGTGTGTGTGTTACGCGTGAAGGAGACTGGTCAAGGTTACAGTAATGAGCGAAAAATAAGTCTCTGAAAAAGCAAATTAAATGAAGAGATTCGTAGAGAAATAAATATATAAATACTATAGATACAAATTAATGAAGATATACAGTGACATTTTAACTATATACTGAAATAGTAGTAGTAGTAGTAGTAGTAGTAGTAGTAGTAGTAGTAGTAGTAGTAGTAGTAGTAGTAGTAGTAGTAGTAGTAGTAATGATAATAATGATAATAATGATAATAATAATAATAATAATAATAATAATAATAATAATAATAATAATAATAATAATAATAATAATAATAATAATAATAATAATAATAATAATAATAATGAGAAAAATCTTATTCATTCCTACGCTCACCACCACCACCACCACTACCACCACCACCACAACACCAACAACAAAGTAATCTCACCATGCATTACAACTTGTTTTTGAATTCACCACCAGAAAAAATTACATCCTCTTCCTCCTCATCATCACCACCACCACCACCACCACCACTCAATTTCACTCCCGAATCACCACCGTCATCACCACAACTACCACCACCACCATCCACTGTCAGCCTAGTAACACCATCATCACAACATCACCACCACTATATTTTGTCCATCTCATCACCATCACCACTAACAGATAAGAAAAAGAAACAACACCAGTCACAAACGTACTTCAACTACCAGTTAAGTCAACACCACTATCTTACCTGACCGCCACCACCACCACCAGCGCCGCCAGGTAGTACAGGAAGGTGGTGCGCATCGTTACCTTTTCCAAGCACAGGTGAGTACTGGCTGGACACACACCTGGGGACGGGTATATATATGTAATACTCTCTCCTCCTGTTGCTCCACCCCTTTCGCCTCCACCCCTCCTCCTCCTCCTCCTCCTCGTATCACTTCCTCACTTCCTTTAGTTTAGCTCCTCCTACATCACTCATTCTAATCCTTCTTCTTTTCTTTCTCCTCTCTGCTCATGAATCATCTTTTTCTTTGACTCACACCTCTGTCATTACAACCTCATCTACTTCGACCTCTCCTCACAGAACCTTTTCCCTCCCCCTTTCTCTCAAGACAACAACAATGCGCGCGCCAAAGTAAAAAAAAAAAACCAGTGGGGATATTTACTGTCCCTTCTGCATCCCTCCGTGTGTAGTGGAGTTCTGGGAAACGAGCATATTCGGTTTTTCCACAGGTTCAGCGACGTGGAGGAGCAGAGTGATGGGGTGAAAGTTAATAAAGTTGTAGGATACTGAATTAGTGGTGGTGGTGGTGGTGAAGAAGTAGGATAGGGAGGAGTAGGGTACATGAATAGTTTAAAAGAGAACAGGAGTAATTAAGTGGGTAAATACGTGTTAGATGTGGTGGTGATGGAGCAGTAGCAGCTAGGAGGGCAGAGTGGCTTCAACAGAGGATGAGGAGCAGATACAACAGATAGATATATACTAGATAAGTAACTTGATAATTGAAACAAGCGAACAAGTGAACATTACAAGTACGGCATTCTACTACCTAGCTGTCCTCCGTCGGTATAAGGAGTGGTGATGAGGTAGGATTGTGGTAGTGGACGTGGTGTTGGTGGTGGTGCACAGTTACATAGTTTAGGAATGCAGGGCGCGGGGAAGGTGATAAGGTGTGGCAGTAGTGGCAGTAGCAGCAGTAGTAGTAGTAGTAGTAGTAGTAGTAGTAGTAGTAGTAGTAGTAGTAGCAGTAGTAGTAGCAGTAGTAGTAGAAGTAGTAGTAGTGGTATTGGTGCTGTTGGTGATGGCGGAAGAGATGGAAGATCATGCACATTATTCGTCCCCAGCAGATGACATAACACACGTAATCATTTGCATTATTCAGATAGCCCACTAGAGATGTTAGCCCTGGTCACTAATACTACTTTTTACTATTACAGGGTAAATAGTGTTGCCATCATTCCTACTGAGTCTTATGTTTGCAGGAAAAGACAAAAAGAAATACAGGAAAAGTCATAAGCAGCGGAGAGAGGAAAGAGGAGGAGAAGAGAGGAGAGGATAGGAGGAGAGAGGAGAGGAGAGAAGAGGAAGGGAGAGGAGAGGAGGAGAGAGGAGAGGAGAGAAGAGTAGGGGAGAGGTGAACCACTATCCGGTTTTTCCGTATGTGTGTGTGTGTGTGTGTGTGTGTGTGGCGCTGGAAATAAAACTTGGTAACGTCATGGGGCTGTTGGCGGGGCAGTCACGATGACTACGCATTTCCTTGTAACCTGACTTGGCCTGAGAGAGAGAGAGAGAGAGAGAGAGAGAGAGAGAGAGAGAGAGAGAGAGAGAGAGAGTCACCCACGAAACAAATTGCATAAGTTTGAGATGAACACCCCACACACACACACACACACACACACACTTGCTCTCCTCTTATGCACTGATACCCTTACGCCGGTCGAATGAAAGGTGTGGTGAGAGAAAGAGGAGGAGAAGGAAAAAAAGAGAATGTGGGAAGTACGTACTATATACACACAGCAAGTCGCGTAGTTTTGAGTCATCATTTCCTTTCTTATGCACGTCCGCACTTTCTCACGCCGTCTTGAGACACTCGGGTAAGAACATTAACGTCATACTCATCTCACCGTCCGCGTTACCACACTCAGTATACCCAGACGCCCCTTCCTACGACATGTACACAGGTGCGCTACAATAATGGCTGAACAAAGTATTAGGCGTTGAGTAGCCACCTGTATAATCTTCCCTCTTGTCTGCCTGTGTATTAAGCATGGTCTGAAAGATATGGCTGAAGAGATTTGTGACTGATTCGCGTATTTGTGTGTTGAAGTCAGGTTGTGAGTGCAGAGTCGTTATAGAAATGTTTTGATCCCATAAATTTACGGAACAGACGGTTAGGTGGAATAAATGAGCTATGGATTAGGAGGGTAAGTGAAAAGAAGTCAGTGCTTGTCATGTAGGTAGGGAAAGCAACGAATAAACCTACGATTGGTGTGGTGATATGTTACCGATAAATAATGAGTCTATTCATGAAAAAATAACTTCTATATTCATATGTGCAGGAATAGCTGTGGTGTATTCCAATAGGAGATAATATGTTACTACTATCTAAAACTTGCTGAAGTCTTAGATATGCCGTGAAGGAGAGAAATGCATAGTACAGTAATATGGCGCACAATTATCTGCTCATCACATCCAGCCCACCCCAGCCCCTCTCTCTCTCTCTCTGTAACTAAAATATGAAGCTTTTTGTAATGTGGACGTGGATAAACCCAAGTCACATTTCCTTTTTCTATCCTTTTATTTGTGGATTTAGATTTAGGCCACAGGCAAACACATGCAACTCGACTGGCAGGCTCTGGGCACTTCCTAACGCCCATTCCCTGCACACAGAAGTGAACGAAAAAGGGTAGGCTAGGTGTGGCCTCTTGTAATGTATTCAGTGCTTGTCTTTATTGACCTAGCGGTGGGTGGCGGTGACAAGATGCCCTGAGTCATCACAGCATAACGGGCTCTCTCTCTCTCTCTCTCTCTCTCTCTCTCTCTCTCTCTCTCTCTCTCTCACACACACACACACACACAGGAGAAAGCAAAAGAAGAATTTTCCGCAATAACTTTTACATGAACGGAATTCATGAGGCTACCTCTCCCAAGCAGTCTTCCTAGACCTAGGCGGGGCTTAGTGAGCGCCGAGCGGTGGGTGAGGCCTACCGATCCAAATCAGGGTCGCGAGAGTATTTTTGAAGGTCGCCAGAGCGTCTTACAAAAATATCTTATTAATTCACAGCTGTTCACATTTTTTTTCATTGTCAGTCAGTCATGTCAAGGAGAAAAACTGTACCACACACCAATAGCGTTCCCTAAAAATGAAAAGGTTCAAAATGAGTACGTGAAAATACGAAGAAGAGTGGAAGTAACCTAAATCGAAGTAACTCCAAGCCTTTATATAAATATATTGACATACATTATCACCAATCCAACACAAATAACTTTTATGTATGGATTCAATATTATTGTTTGTTAAATTTTGCAGCAGAGACTATACAGTATATAGATGTCAATCTAGAATGCCCATTTGCTGGAAACTATATAAACATGGTATATAAAAAAAAAAAAACGTGCCTGGTCTCAGGCCTATCCGAAGATCGGAAATAATGAGCTCTGAGCTCGCTCCGTAGGGTAACGTCTGGCTGTCTCGTCAGAGACTGCAACAGATCAAACAGTGAAACAGTGAAACACTTGTAAATAATTGGTGTCTCTTATGGGTACACTCTTTACAATACATAAGCCAACACTGTCACTATCCAAATGAATAACAGTGTCATAGATAAACATACAATGCAAGTAACTGAGTAAGATTAAAGAAAGAAAAGAACTTTAGCGAGGCAAGACCAGCAGCCTTTGTCGTGATCCAGCTCGCTGCAGTGACAGTGCAACAGTGCAGTGTGGGAGCAGCAGTGCCCCTGAGGCTCAGCTCGTGAGTCTCTGGAGTAGCGCACACAATGGAGACATCAGTGTCCAGCAAGACTTCCTTTGACCAAAGCAGCAAACAAAAAAATTTCCGTGGGTGAGGAAGAAATACACAGGCACTGACACTTGGGCAGACTGTGTCACACCTTTAGAGCAATACACGTACCAGACAAGGAGGCGCCTCTTCCCTTCTGGGTCGTCCACGTCATCCTTGAGGCTCGCTGCATGTTGCTTCATCCAGGAACAGACATTTTTCAACGGAATCTAGCGCCTTTTTTTTGCAGTATGCAGTGCCACCTTCTCAACTAACGGCGCCCACACAACATCAGCGGGCTTCTCTATCTCGGCTCCTGTTCAACAACGCACTAGTGAGGTCCAACAACCACATTAGTGGCTGTGACAGTTCCTCACCATTAAGTGGGTCACCCGTCCACTCAGTGATGGCTGGTTTGTTCACAGTCACTGGAAACCACAACCACAGGGGCTTGGTATAAATAATTCCACAAACCTATCAGAGTGGTTCAATAAACCTTTCCTTACTGAAGAGGTTAAACCAGCACCTTCCATAGGGCTCAGTGTAACTATCTCACATCCCCATCAGAGAGATTCACTACAGCTCTTCCCCATGACAGGGATCTGCCAAGCCCCCATCAATGTGGTTCATAGTTGTCCCTACAGAAGGGGTTCTTCCTATAGTATCACTACTATGGAAAGGTCCAGTATACCTCCCACTGAAGGGGCTCTCCAGCCTATCAGGAGGATGCAATATATCTCTCCCATCAGGAGATTCACCGATCCCATCAAAGAAGTTCAAATATATCTTACCTGACTGAAGGGGTTCCGCCAACCCTGCAGAGGGTCTAATACATCTGTCTCCAAAGAATGGGATGAGTCACTCCGTCGAAGGGATTTGATACAGCTTTTCCTAGTCTGAGGAGTCCGATGCATCTCTCTCCACTGGAGGGGCTCCACCTGCCCCACCATAGGAGCCTGACTTGTCTCTCTCCACTGGAGAGGCTCCACCTGCCCCGTCAGAGGAGTTTGACTTGTCTCTCTCCACTGGAGGGCTCCACCTGCCCCGTCAGAGGAGTTTGACTTGTCTCTCTCCACTGGAGGGGCTCCACCTGCCCCATCAGAGGAGTTTGACTTGTCTCTCTCCACTGGAGGGGCTCCACCTGCCCCACCATAGGAGTCTGACGTCTCTCTCCCCTGGAGGAGCTCCACCTGCCCCATCAGAGGAGTTTGACGTCTCTCTCCACTGGAGGGCTCCACCTGCCCCATCAGAGGAGTTTGACGTCTCTCTCCACTGGAGGGCTCCACCTGCCCCATCAGAGGAGTTTGACGTCTCTCTCCACTGGAGGGCTCCACCTGCCCCATCAGAGGAGTTTGACGTCTCTCTCCACTGGAGGGCTCCACCTGCCCCATCAGAGGAGTTTGACGTCTCTCTCCACTGGAGGGCTCCACCTGCCCCATCAGAGGAGTTTGACGTCTCTCTCCACTGGAGGGCTCCACCTGCCCCATCAGAGGAGTTTGACGTCTCTCTCCACTGGAGGGCTCCACCTGCCCCATCAGAGGAGTTTGACGTCTCTCTCCACTGGAGGGCTCCACCTGCCCCACCAGAGGAGTTTGACGTCTCTCTCCACTGGAGGGCTCCACCTGCCCCATCAGAGGAGTTTGACGTCTCTCTCCACTGGAGGGCTCCACCTGCCCCACCAGAGGAGTTTGACGTCTCTCTCCACTGGAGGGCTCCACCTGCCCCACCAGAGGAGTTTGACGTCTCTCTCCACTGGAGGGCTCCACCTGCCCCATCAGAGGAGTTTGACGTCTCTCTCCACTGGAGGGCTCCACCTGCCCCATCAGAGGAGTTTGACTCTCTCTCCACTGGAGGGCTCCACCTGCCCCACCAGAGGAGTTTGACGTCTCTCTCCACTGGAGGGCTCCACCTGCCCCACCAGAGGAGTTTGACGTCTCTCTCCACTGGAGGGCTCCACCTGCCCACCAGAGGAGTTTGACGTCTCTCCACTGGAGGGGCTCCACCTGCCCCATCAGAGGAGTTTGACTTGTCTCTCTCCACTGGAGGGGCTCCACCTGCCCCATCAGAGGAGTTTGACTTGTCTCTCTCCACTGGAGGGCTCCACCTGCCCACCAGAGGAGTTTGTCTTGTCTCTCTCCACTGGAGGGGCTCCACCTGCCCCATCAGAGGAGTTTGACTTGTCTTTCTCCACTGGAAGGGCTCCGCCAACTCCATCAGAGCAGGAATACGTACGTCTCTCGGTGGCGTCCACCTCTTCCTTCTCAGGGTGTCTGGAGCCACCCTCATTAGTGATGGTCACCACTTCATCCTCCCTTGGAAAGGGATTGTTCCCTCTCGCTCTCTTCAGGAGAGCTGTGCCCTGGACAGGAGGCTATAGCCTTCGTCTCCACCTGCGAGAACTCAACACCAGTGTCGCACTGCGTCACTTGTGGGAGCCGACCATGTGGAGTACTTCCCCCTTGTGCTTCCCAGTTTGTAGTTATCGGACTGTTCCAAGTCCACGAGCGGGAGCACTGTCCCTAGTAGCGGTGGGCTCTCCTTGGCATTGCTCTGTGTGCATGGCGTGCCCGCCTCCTGGCCTTGGCGCAAAGGCTCCTGCTCTGCCACCGGCGCCAGGGTCCAGCTCGTCCCGTGTTAAGGCGACACGCGTCGCCTGACTGCCGAGCTCCTCTGTGCCATGCAGGAAAACTTTTCCTTACACTTACACTTTTTAAACCTTTTGGGAATTTTTAATCCGATTTCTCATTCACTTATCGAGTGTGTGAGGGAATGCAAGAAAAGAGGTGGCGGCGAGGGAAGGAAGAGGGAGGAGACAGAGGGCGTGTAATGCGCACACATCCAATGTTCTGATGGTAAAATGTTTCCCAAGTTTTCTTTACTACTTATTTTGAATTTTCTTCCTTTATATTGTAACATGATATGCTATGCATCGGCGAGTGGACTGCAACGGGCGAGTGTGGCCACCTGATCCTCCACAGCAGGGCACCACTAACTGACCTCCCAGATAAAAGAACTGAGGCACAATTCACTACTGGTGCTATAAACCAAGAGCATAACACACACACACACACACACACACACACACACACACACACACACACACACACACACACACACACACACACACCATGTAAACGTGATGGATGAGAATGCAAATAATAACGATTCATTATAATACTCAATATATGGGATGCATAATAATTACATAACCTTCCTAATCTTGAGAAAAATGACAGTTAAATATGGCAGATAAACACGCGCATATTGCACGCGGAAGCCATAGGATACATCGGAAACAGCAAAAACACAGGGTATTGAGATCAAATAATGCCTTTTTCTCCTTACAAAGAAAAGAGTATAAAAGTGTAGTGGAAAGGCCAAGCGTCAAAACAGTCGCCTTTCAACAAAATATATACTATAGCCAAGGTGAGGCGAAGCAACGAACGAAACTACTACTACTACTACTACTACTACTACTACTACTACTACTACTACTACTACTACTACTACTATTACTACAGCTACTACTACTACTACTACTACTACTACTACTATAAAGTTGAATATATGGGAAAAAAGTTTAACAGTGAAAGGGTTCTCACTACACCGTGACATTTCTCAGCGGAAGATGGTGAAGATAGGGATTTGCGAAATAATGATGTTGAGGTAGAGAATTATTGCCGATTTTCTTTTCTTTTTAAATACAAGATAACACAACACTTAACACAATATTATTGTGACACACTAATGAGGCAGACATCCATTAAGGGAGATAATTCACTGTGTCTGTACATATGTGTTATATAATCATGTGATATGGCTTGTATATGACTTTCATATCAAGCAGTACACGTTAACTGTGGCTCGAGATGGCAGTGGTGACGCAGTTACCAGGCATCCGGTATTACAAGTGAAATTCAGCATAGTAATACTCTTCAGGCCAAGCACTGATAGTGGAGAGCCGCCGGTACGTTTCTCTTTACGATCGGGAGGAGGTAAGTACGTGATAAAAGAGGATAGCAGGCTGTGCATGAGAATCAGTGAGTCAGTCGCAGTGTACATACTGTACTACATACACAAAAAATGCTCAGTCAGTATGATGACCACTTTTATTTTGGTAACAGTTACAAAAGGAGAGTAATATTTCTAGGAGGTAGTAAGCACCTACAGAAACGATAATTCACTCCCAGCGAGTTCCTATAGCTCTTGTTTTGTTCTGGATCAGTTCAAGGGGTGCTGTGAACTCACCATCAAAGCTAGCTGTGATCTCACTGAACATTTCCCTTCGTGTCTCACAACTCAAGTGGGTGGTCACAACCTGTCCTTTAAAGACAACTCTCCTCCTAACACAAAACTACAAGCACTTAACTACACACGCACCTTTCACTTGAAATTAAAAATAGCGACTCCTAACCAGCCTCGGAGTGCCCTTCTGGGGAGGTGATCATAAATGTTCCCAGGTCGGACTGCTCTCTCGGTTATGACCCAAAATGTCTTGACACCTCCCTCAACATTTTCTTCATTAACTTCTGCAACATTCGCGGTTTTAAATTTCATCTTTAATTTGCAGAAAACCACCTCTCCGCTAATAAACCTCATCTTCTTTTTCTCACCGAAACACAATTGTCTGAAGCAACTGACAGTAGCCCCTTTTCTGCTCCCTTCTACTTTCTCTATCTTCCTTTTCGTTCCAAAGCTAGATGTTGCGTCTATGTTCGCAACGACTTGACTGACTCTCGTGCCATGCTCTTGAATCTTCCGAGTTTTCCACCATCTGACTTCGACTCAATAGTTATTCTTTAACTAAATTTATCTGTGCTGTCTACCTCATCCCTAACTCTGACTACAGTAAATTTCATGGCTATCTAACTCTCGAAGTGGAGCACATTCTGGCCCTCTATCCTTTCACAAAGATCTCTATCCTTGGAGATTTCAATGTTCACCATCAGCTTTGGCTTTCCTCTCCCTTCACTTACCATCCTTGTGAACTAGCCTTCAACTTTGCCGTTTTGCTCTGACATATATATATATATATATATATATATATATATATATATATATATATATATATATATATATATATATATATATATATATATATATATATATATATATATATATATATATATATATATATATATATATATATATATATATATATATATATATATATATATATATATATATATATATATATATATATATATATATATATATATATATATATATATATATATATATATATATATATATATATATATATATATATATACAAATATATATATATATATATATATATATATATATATATATATATATATACATATATATATATATATATATATATATATATATATATATATATATATATATATATATATATATATATATATAAAAACAGAGGCATCCTTGAACACTACCTTCCGCACAGCCATCACTAGTGTGGCTTTCCTGACTATGGCCATTCCGGGGAAGGGACAACTACAAAGCATGGAGGAGGAGAGGATTTGGCAGATAAAGGTGACTTGTTACTGGGTGCTGATGCCCTTCGCGATTGTGGTGGGATTGGCTATCAACGCCGTTGGCTTCTACCTTCTTTGCCGACCACGGATGCAGTGTGCCAGCCACAACGTGAGTATTCTACCACCTCTAACAACAGTGTGCCCAGTCACACAATTACAACCACCACTAATACATGGCATCCCTGTCATTTCTGTTAGGATCATTTCCTTCCATCTCTATCATGGGTGATCACTCATTATAGCCATCATTGGTAAGGATTACCACGTTATCGCCATGGCCATCACTAATCAAGATTACCACAAACTCACTACTACCATATTTACAACTACAAACATAACAATAAACCTTTGCACTCTTACAGTCAATTTGATCAACCAGCTTCCCTCCCAACTAGTAATGAGCCAACAAGAAAGTCTGTTCTCGACTCTGTCAGATAAAAGTCGCCGCTATACTCACGTTCGATGGATGTTACACAAACTCTTACTATGTGGCACGTTACGTTATTCATCCCTTCTTCACAGCACACTACATACTACAAAGCATAATCCATTATACCATTGTGTGGCTAAGCTACGACCGCTTCCTGGAAGTGTGGTTTTACCACTACTATTACCGGACGCAACAATCACTAGTTAAGAGGCTTCGCATCATCTTCACCTGCTTGTTTTGTACTGCAATGAACCTCAGACACCTATTTACAATGAATGTGGAATGTTTCAATGACAAAGCGATGGTGAAGGTCGCTAACGACACGAAGTGCGACGAGCAAGGCTCTTGGTATATAGATGTTGTTCAAGAAAAGGGTTCGAGCATGGTGTGGGAAGATGGGATGATAGCGGCGCGCATCGTGCTGCTCGTGATCCTCCCTGCAGTGCTGGTGCTGGTGTTCAACTCCGGCATCGTGGTGGGCTTGGTCCGCCACCGCCTACAAAATATGGCTGTCACCAGACACACACGTGACTAGACCTTCTCGGCCATCTACATAACCCTGTTTTTATCCTTCACTTTTATTATCATGATCGTGACCGGTATAACTTTAGTCAGCGTTTATAGCATGCGATGCCACAGGTCATATACTGTGTTCCTTATAGTATTTTATTTCCTTGTGGTAGGAGAGCACCTCATTCATATCTTCTTTTTAGCCTTCAACCAGATCTTTCGGGAAGAACTGAACATTCTATTTAATGCTACTAAGAGATCCCTTAACGATACCCTTGGAAGGATAGCTCAGACCAGCAGCTCCTCATTCTGCACACGCTCTCACTCAACGATGCAGAACACACACATTAAGGAAAATCCTCAGCTTCCTGATCCCACGTTGTCATTAGTGGACAAACAGACCGAACAAAGAGTGGAAACCCAGACTTCTGTGAACGAGCCTTAGTTCTATTCTTAACTCGCTGGTTTTATGACAAGTCAATGAGAGAAATCTACTCTTGTGATTCTACCCAATGTCTGTTGAGGATGATTGCTTTATATATGTTCACACACACACACACACCCCGGTAGCTCAGTGGTTAGAGCGCTGGCTTCACAAGCCAGAGGACCGGGGTTCGATTCCCCGGCCAGATGGAGATATTTGGGTGTGTCTCCTTTCACGTGTAGCCCCTGTTCACCTAGCAGTGAGTAAGTAAGGGATGCAAATCGAGGAGTTGTGACCTTGTTGTCCCGGTGTGTATGTGCCTGGTCTCAGGCCTATCCGAAGATCGGAAATAATGAGCTCTGAGCTCGTTCCGTAGGGTAACGTCTGGATGTCTCGTCAGAGACTGCAGCAGATCAAACAGTGAAACACACACCGGGTATTGTAATGGTTAGCACGCTCGGCTCCAAATCTGGTTCGAGTCCCGGAGAGCAGCGAGGCAAATGGGCAAGCCTCTTAATGTGTAGGCCCTGTTCACCTAGCAGTAAATAGGTACGGGATGTAACTCGAGGTGATGTGGAGTGTGGTGTGGTCTCAATCCTACCTGATGATCGGTCACTACGAGCTCTGAGCTCTTTCCGTAGGGGAAAGACTGGCTGGGTGACCAGCAGACGACCGTTGTGAATAACCGTGATGAATAACACACACAAGTGGATAATGAGAAACAGATCCTGACAGAAGAATATGACATTCGAAGCACAAGATCGCATAGTAAAAAACTGAGGAAGGGAAGATGTCTGAGAGATGTTACAAAATAGTTTCCCGCAAAGATGTGTTGAGACTTGGAACAGTTTGAGTGAGGAAGTGGTGTCAGCAAAGAGTGTGCATAGCTTTAAAGAAAAATTGGATAAGTGTAGATATGGAGACAGGGCCACACGCGTGAAGCCCAGTCCCTGTAAAACTACAACTAGGTAAATACAACTAGGAAAATACAAAAGAAGCCTCATCCACTAGTTGTCAACACAGAAATGTTATACATTGCATGCACAAAGAAAGCTATGAGGTCGACCACCTCAGGAACCATGAAACACATTGAACTTAAGGTTGTCACATTAATCTCTTCACTTTAACTCGTCAATTTCTCCATTTTACACCAGCAACTCTTAAAATTTCAAAATTCACATTAATTATCATGTATGGTGAACTGACATTATTGCAATCAATACTTTCTATGATTTAATTTCCTTTATACAGGGTGGTTGATATGAATTAAGTTTTCCTGATATCGAAATTTGAATAAAAAGAACTATGAGAGTGTGTTTCATGAGTTTTTCTTTCACTCTTAGAGATCAGTTTTCCAAATCTTATTTCATAGGATATATATATATATATATATATATATATATATATATATATATATATATATATATATATATATATATATATATATATATGACCGCAAAGCTGCTTCCAGTAGCAGCACATCAGGGTAGCCTCAAGTACCACCTCTGCAGCAAAAGGCAACGCTACTAAGGGACTATCACACTGGCCTATGATACGTGGAACGTGGGCCATGCTTCTTGGTACGAAACCAGGAACACAATCACACACAAGCTGCCTGCGTTCTTGCTATGCTAGGCAAACGGCCCACCAACCAATACCAAGCATAATCAAAATAAACCAGAACAAAACCATGCCGCTTATACCTCAGCCTGTGCTTTGTCCTGGAACTGCATTTGCCCTTCCTCTTGTTGAACAAAACTAAGTAAAAGAAACTAGAGAAAAGCTGAGACATGCGCGACGGCAACTTTAGAATCAGAGGTGGTTGCCATGAAGCCCAAACTATCGACATACTGTATATATATTTTACCTTTATAAATTGATGAAATATCATTAATATTCCAATTTGAAAAATTTTGTCACGTTCTTTTTAGTTCAAATAAAAGGTTTTTATTACATATATCATGTTTACTTTCCCATTGGGATAGCATACGGAGAACCAGGATGGATATGAAGCCATCCCAACTTGGTTCCGCTAATCCCGGCAAGTTCCAGCTATCTGGAGCGGATGTTCCTGGTTCCGCGTATCATAGGCCAGTGTGACAGGGCCTTTAGAGAGTGTTCGTACTGGAAGTATTTCTTTTTTTAGAGAGAAAAAGCTGTTTTGTAGTCATATTCTAAAGTAAAGAGACAATCTACACTCATGATATGTATCAGGTTTGAAATTTTCTATATCTTTAAAGAAAAACTATACATGCTGCAGTAATTTCAAGTTTAATAATAAATTGGTAAAGACTGCATCACGTGATATCTAAATATTGTATACATTCTTTTCTTTTCTATCATTTTACCATGCTGAAAGCAAAATAGGAACTACCATCTAATAATTGGTAAAATGATGGAGCCTGTACAGAATGGCACAGCCAGAATTATTCCCCATTGCCAGAAAACCCGTTTGTGGTGAGAAGTTCATAGTCTGGATTCGTCGCAGTTCACTTTTGGGATCAGGAAAATTCTCAAAGTAGGTCATGGAGGGGAGATGTGCCTAGGGAAGAAAGCAGAAAAAATACAATGAAACTAAAAGACCAAATATGAAATATTTCATGCTTAAACTATACAATATATCATCAACCTATTTTACAGATCAACAAGATCTGAGTAATTACAAATTTTTTTTTATTTATTTTATGTTATTGCCTTGTTTGTTTTCTTCATGTAATATGTGTTTTATTTCTTTAGGCATATAATTGCATTTAAATATGATATTTCATGGTTTTTATGGGCACATATAAAAAGATCTTGAAATTCATTCCTATTTTTTATATTCAATCTTAGGTTAACTATATGATAATTCACTCTATGACTGCATTTTCAAAAATATAACTCAATCACACATTAGGGATACTGTACAGTTATTGCCTAAAGTAATAAAATGAATGTTACATAAACACAAATATAAAGCAATAAAATAAAAATAAATAAAAATAATTTTTGTAATTACTGTCACTAGTGATGAGGCCACGTCACCACTGAGACCAGAGGAAGATAATGGTGCAGGCAAATATTTTCCATGCTGAACTTAATTTACATGTTTTTCTATATACTTCTGCATGTATATTTTCATGTACAACTATGATATACCAAAACAATGTTACAACTACATTTGTATAATGCAGGGTAAGTATATAGAGGGTATTTTGGGGACCACCTATAATTCAGAATTTTCCATAGTCCGGCAAGTCTAAGGTCCAGTGGTTGCTAGATTTGGGAGGTTCAACCTGTACTACTACTACTACTACTACTACTACTACTACTACTACTACTACTACTACGGGTGTGCAATAACAACTTTCCAGATGCACTAAAATTGAATTTTGCAGGATAACGACTTTCCAGATGCGCTAAAACTGAATTTTGCAGATTTTCATAAGTGCGAGATAACACCTAAACGCGATAACGGAAGGGCGTGATAATGGAGGGTTAAGTGTATCATTATTATCATTATTGTTGTCATTATTATTATTATTATCATTATCATTATTATTATTATTATTTCTATTATTATTATAATCATTATTACTATTATTGTTATTATTATTACTATTATTATTTACCATATATATATATATATATATATATATATATATATATATATATATATATATATATATATATATATATATATATATATATATATGACACTTCATCTCTTTGAATGCAAGATCACAATATACTTTGGAATCTCTTTGAATACACTGGAGCAGTGCTTACTGTTATTCAATTTCTGGACTATCTTTAGAATCATGTGACCTCACTGGTACAATATCCAGGGTCTCTGTGCTCACTTATAATGCTCATTATCTGAGAAGAGAAGAGTGGGAAACACTGTCCAGTGCAGCATCTTGGCACTACAATTATTCACTCACTATGAATGGTGGCACATGCTGTTCCTAAGATTAGTCCAAAGATTTAAATAACAGCAGTGTAAGATGGCTTCAGTATAATCAAAAAACCTTACTGTATAGAGGTGGTTGACTGTGATGTCAAAACTGATTTCATATACAAAAACTAATGAAGAGAAACATAATGAGAAAAACACATGCAATAAATGATGAAATTAGCAATAATATTCACAGAAACTCATAGTGCACCCTGTATAAATTAACATCTTTCTAATTTGGGGGGATTCATAGCTACTTCTGCAATTGGTCAAGGTTTAAAGAATTTTTTATAGTTAAAGGAGATAGATGAAAGGTATGCAGGATAGATAAATCTATTTCGAGAGTTAATGCAAAAGCTGAAATCAGATGGTTCAAAATTTTGAAGAATCAAGAGTGTAGGCATGAGAGCAAGTTAGATCATCGTGTACCTATCGTCCAGCTTTGGACTAGAAATGACAATAGAAAAAGTAGGAGGGAGCAGAGAAGAGGATTACTATCAGTTGCTACAGGTACTAATGTTTCAATGAAAGAAAGATAATGAAGTTTATTAGAAAGATGATATTTTCTAGATTGAATGATGCAGATATAAATTTAGAAAAAGTGAAAGGAGTGTCAAGAAATTATGGATCAATACCAGAAGAGCACCTGGCTGACCTGGAGACATTTTTGGTCCTTATTCATATAAGAATTTTAGTAGTATATGTACATAAGTCAATAATACCTTTAAAGAAATCTTCAGTGATATATCAGTCTACTCACAAGTTTGATGGCATTCTCCACTTGATTTGAGACAGTGGCCAAGATTTCTGACGAGGAGTTGAAAGCAAGCGTTGAGACACTAGAACGCAACCGTGTCAGCACCTTGACAGGGCTCGGTGAGGAACTCATCACATTTGCCAGGTCATACACACTGACCACTCCCGATGAAGATCCACATGCCAGGTACTGGTTATTTGGAGACACAGCAATGCTTGTACCACCAATGCAGCCATCATCATAATAACGATGAATGCAGGCTCTAGCGTGCATGTCCCAGATATATACATCTCCCTCAACTGTTGGTCAAAGTACAACCAATTATGAAAGGCTTCATCATGAAAAATAATATGTATATAAAATATAATTATTGATATACTGTAAGTTATTTACAATACACGTGATACAATGAAGGGTACAGCCCTATATACCTAAATTTGAATGAGAATATAAAAAACAGTTACCTCATTTCTCATAAAAAATAGGGTTTGAATCATGACAGGGAAATAAGTGGATAATTTCAAGCGATCATAAGGAATTCCAACACCATTCAAATAGCCAATAAAAGTCATACATACACTCTCCTCCTGTTTCAGTAGTACCATGGGAAATGTGTCATTAAATTTTGAGAGTATAATACAGTGGAACCTTAGTTAATGATCGTCTCCTTTTTCTAACAGATCAGTTTTAAGACAACTTTTTGAACTCATAATTGCTTTGTTTGCTGTACCATAATTCACTTCCGGAAAATAGTTCCTGATTTTAAATATTGAGCAAATTATTATGCTTGACTGTAAATCATAAAAAATAACAGTAATGACTTACTAGTATGTGTGTACAGTCGAGATCCATCAGAATTGAAAGCTGCTGAGGTCACATCCCCTGATGCATACAGTGTGTCCACAAGAGAGAGGCAGTCAGCATCAAAGAGGTGCAGCTGCCCATTCTTACCTATGAAAACCAGCAACTCCCCATCAGGAGAGACAAGAACATTCTGTGAAAGTAAAAACAATTGAATACTTTAGGTGTACAGTTATCAAAATTTACACACACACTAAACACAGGATAGCATTCTTGTGAATCATGGTGTACACTAAACAGTGGAAACGTCATACTGAGATACACTCACCTAACAATTTACATGAAGCTGATTTTGTAAGTGGCTTATGTATGGTGAATTTTGCATAACATTTTTGAATAGTTCATATATTCCAGTGTGAAGTAATGTTGATATTGTATCTGAGGTTCTGTTGTGAGTGCATTGCAAAATGAGAAACTACACTATCCTGAATGTAAACAAATACAGAGTTCTATCAAACTATCAAACTATCCAGACTATCTATATTTCAAATCCCGCTAGGTATTGTGTACCTACCACCCATGCCATCAACTACCTTGCATTGCTTGGGAAAAAAAAAAAAAAAAAAAAAAAAATTATGCTCACTGTTGGGTCACATCAGTTGTCATATATTTTTCCTAATAAGTGATACAACACACTAGTGAACAGATTCTAACAGCCAAAGCATTTACAGGTATTCATGCACTGTGCTCTACTCTTCTTAAAGCTAGAGTGGGTGAGACAAGATGTCTACAGAAGCATACGCCTTATATTATCTTAGCAACATAATATATAAAAGAGAAAGAAAAAGAAGCACAATGAAAAACAAAACAAAGGAAGATGCATGTACCTTCATGTTGTGGCCATCCCTTCCTAGGTTGGAGGGAATCTTAGTCTCTTGTGCTGCTTCCAGGTCATACATATAAAAGAAGTTGTACTGGTTGGAGCCAACCACAAACTTTCCACCATCACAAAGGAACTTGGCATATTTGATGGGAAACTTAGGGAACTTGACTGAATGAATCAAGTGGTTGTAGGTTCCATCAACCTGTGTGGAGGACAAATAATGTGGATGTTGAAGCCTTTGTTGGGAATAATGAAAAGTAAAATAAAATAAAAATAAATGCAAAAGAATAAGTAAGTGAATAAATAAATAACAATATATCAATAAGTATTAATGCCTATAGTTTTCAAATTTGAGTACCTGAAACGAAGTGCTCATATAATGCTCACTCTCATCATCACATCCACAAGAACCCTCAAAACTATAACATCTCAGCCTCTGGGCTTCTACAGACAAGGCAGAAAGTTAATGTTCACTGATCAAACAGCTTAACAGTGAGCTGTGCAGCATTAACCAAGCTTCTCTAAATCAGAGCTCATTAGTAGAACTGTTGTACTATAATAAACCAGAAGGAAAACACACATTGTGGGCATTTGACTGAATGAACTGTAATTCTTTCCTAACTGATTCTCTCTCTCTCTCTCTCTCTCTCTCTCTCTCTCTCTCTCTCTCTCATCTGCCTTCTTTTTTCTTTCTCTTTCCATTCTTTGTTTATGCAAATTAAGGATGCCACCACTTAAAACTGTAGTTATCATCATAAATGTTGTATTAACATTTTTACCTTGAATAATAAACTATTTAGAAAAAAATGTATTCATCAGTATTTCCCTAAATCAGTAGATGGATGAATTCAAATCCATGTTTGATGAATTGATGTACACTTTTACAACCATAATTACATAAATTGTGTTTGGAAAGTTTACAAAGACAAACTCTCCTAGATAAGACTATATTAGAAGGCAATCCAAAAAGAAAGGGCAAACTCACTACCACAAGAAAATGGGATTTTTGGTAACACTACAAGCATGCTTCCTTCCCCTATAAACTATAAACACCAGTTAATAATTGGTGTTTCACTAAACTCACCAGAATACATCAGCAATTTTTCATATAGAAACCAATAATACATATTTACTTATTATTTATATACTGATTTGAAAATGAACAAATACATACTTTTTGTGTAAGTATATGTTTTATGTAAATCCAGATTATTAAACTGAGGGAATGCGTGTGATGCTCCTTGTGAACTGTCCACCTCTTCACACAACTTAACTTTCAAAACTAAAGCTAATGTTTGTTGCATCTTGGAATACATGCTGGCACCATAACAACATGACAGAGAGTGTGGGCTGAGATATTGCCTTTATGAAGAGTATCCATAATTGTTTGTCTTTTTCTCTTGATTCTGAACTTTTCATAGCAATACTGCAGGCCATCTCTCTCTTCAATTTCATTGTTCACTATATTGACACAACAAACTACCTTTTTCAAAATGTAGTAATCTTTTACTAACTGGAGATTCTCTCTTACCTTGAAAAGTGAAGCAGCTCCCACAACAGTGCTAGAGAAGCCTGCAACAAGAGCCATGTTGTACTTGGGGTTGAATTCTGTGGCAGCAATGATGGCCCCTTCAGTACGTGAAGCATGGTTGAGATCCACCTGTTTCTTGAAATCTAGTCGTTTCTTGTCCAATTTTGCAGATTTTCCACGTGCCAGGTAGTCTCCAGTACTCTATGAAAAATTTTTAAAAAAGTAAATACAACTATAAAAAACAAATGCAATAGAGCTGAAATTTACTTGTACTTAATTTAGAATGTTTGTCCTTTACATGATTAGCTTTGGTACTACTTTCTCAAACATCCAGTTTAAAGAGATATATTTTCATCAATACAACTATATATATATTATAAATAAAGGGAAGCAGCTGAGACAATATACAACATGCACATAGTCAAACTGATAATCACATCCTCAAGAATTTCTCACATATTAACTACTAAGGTGATAAAAAAGGATGCAGGTAATTTGCTCTGACATGAATGAGGAGGGACACAGTAGTAGGTTCACTTTTCAGTTGTGATTTACCAGTTGATTAATATTAATGAGCTAATATTGCTTGTCAGTGCTCATACAAATCTTAAAAAGAGAAAAGAAGAAATATGGTTTCCATCAAGGATGCTCTGCTGGTGATCTGGCTTTCCTTACTGAGTCTTGATCATCCTCTTTTATAAATTTCAGTGGAATTTTTGTTGTTGCCTTAAACATACAGTATGCATTGAAAGTTCTGATACCTTGGGACCAACATAATTTTTTCACATCAAATGGAAAAGTCTAACAACTATTTTTCTTGGAAGCCAAAATGTTCTGATGATTCTGGGACACTAATTGGCAATCTTCTCTACTCTTCTAGGCATTGAAGCAGCAGTGTGTGTCACCTAAGTAACTGTTCAGCTTTTACAGGAGAGGGTGGTCTGTCTGTCTGATGTACCAGACAAAGGCTAACTGTGCTTCTATTTTGCTTCCTCCACCCTTTCAACTTGTTCAGCACTGATCCCAGCACAGAATCCTGGAGTAAACTACTTTTAGTTTCTTTAAAGATGCTACTGGTTCTAGAGACAACACATGCCTTTCCTTTCATTATGGAACAATGAAATGGAATCAATACAGTTTGGCTGCTTGATGCTGTCTGTGAAGCTTCACACGATCAAATGGGAAGAGAAATGTGTGTGCCACTTGGCAAATGGCTAGCAAAATGTTTGACATATTTGAATTACGGAGCTGCTCCAATCAAGCTGGATATGCATTCATGTAGATATGCAGTACAATTTTTATGAAATTTAATGTACATTATGATGTATGAAACTGAACTCACACAATAAAATAATAATAAAAATTAAATGCTTTCTGTACACCTACCTTCTCCAGCAATGCTTCTTCCTCATCTTCTCCAGCAGGCTGGTGGAGGTGAGCCCATTTAGGAGTTGCACCCATTACTTGGTTGAACTTTTGTTGCAAAGTGTGGCTATATTGTTCCTCTGACACTTCTCTTGTGCCCCTTGAGCCACGAGCTTTGTCCATTCCTGCCACCACATCTTTCACTCTGCAAATAGAAACCTTACAATATTCACACTCACATTCAGAAAATATAAACATGGCCACTTCAATTAGGAACTGCAGTAGAAAATGACATTACGAAACATTAGATTTATAACAATAAACAACACCTATTCACATGCAAAACAATAGTATCATTACATCATTGACTGTTCCCCACAAATAAGAGCTGGCATTCAACTTCTGTGAATTATCCTTTTTCATATAATTTTACTATTTCATGAAATTAATCTTATTTGTATCTTGCATCTAGAAATCCATTTTTTATACATATATATATACAGATATGTACAGTACTCACAACTAGCATTAAAACCATAAACATGTAAAAGGTATGTGTAACAGTGATCTCTTTAGAAAACTTTCACCATATTGTCTGAGTACATTGGGAGAAACCTAATGTTTATGTGATCTCAGCTGATCGCTATAGATACACTGACACATTAGCTCAACACTTAAAAGGTTGACTAAATCTAAATAAGCAATACAAGAAATCAAGGTTATTTTCTATGATCAATCTTGAGCAAGTATGTTCTTCCCTTTTCTGTTTCCAGCAGGCTTGAAATTTCTACTAGCCAGTGCAACTATATTTCTAGACGTACCTAGTATATCACTGCACTGTTTCATTCCAGTAAGTCATACAAGAGACCTTCTACCCTCTCTTCACCTAATCATCTGTGACACACTGGTTGCTGGTGTGCATCCTTCTTCCCTAACCTGCCTTGTTTTGTGGAGGAAGATACTACTGAGCAAAAAAGGCATAGAAACAGAGGTAACAGTGTTGACAATAGTGATAATACATAATCTTGTTTAATCCTACATTATAAATCCTGACTCAGGAAGTAAATCCTGACTCAGGAAGTAAATCCTGATTCAGGAAGTACAAACTGGCCATTGCTGCAATGGCTGTGAGTGAGGTGGAAAGATGCACTTGATGTGCCAATAACTCAATTTGTTTCTTTTATGTTTGCTAGGACAGCTTATATCAAACATGCTTCCTGCGCAGCACACCACCACAACACAAGATCAGTGTTCGCTGACTAGAGTTATTATGATTTTTGCTTCTATAGTGAAAAATGGTGTTCATCTGCCATGATAGCAGATAGCTGAGTGTAGGACAAAATATAGTTCCTTGGTTCTTACCTTATATTGTGGTCATCCTCATCTATCCACGCTGGTCTTTTCTGCTTCTCTTCGTGCTGGTGGTGGATATCAAAAGGATCATCAGGTATTAAAGGCAACAGGTCCTTTTCTTTCACCTCACTTTTCACCTTGACCTCAGGCAGTTCTTTCTCTTCTAGTTCATCAGTGTGTTTCTCAATCTTTTCCATACATTCACCATCACCACCAAACAGGTCTACCATCAACTCTCTGTATAAAATTATATTCATTAATATTTCACTTGCATCTATTTAAACTTAGCATTACCCTATTCATCTGACAAATTTAACATGCTACTTAAGACTGAAAATGTTTGTACTTACAACTCCTAAAGTGATACCTTGATACCTTTGTGCTACTTTTGAGAAGAGGAGGTAACAAACACCTGTTGAAATAGTAATCACTTCTAAGGAGGTTTCATACATAACTAACTAACCTTCAACCCAGTCATGACTCACCTGAACCCCTTCCTTTGTGATTCAACACAAAAGGACAGTCACGGCATGTGATAACTCTCTTTCTGCTCATACTATTCTAAATGCAATTTATTCATCTTCATCTTTCACTTAAAGTTTCAAACTAAAAATTACATCATATTGTATAAATGTCCCTATGATTCATCACCTGCATGGGAATAGAAAAATGTCTCTAGGTGAGACTGCTCTTCTGATATTAATGTAGAGTGTATTAACTGTCTCCTCAACTACTTCCTTATCAACTTGTGCAAGATTTACTGCCTTAGATCTAATACTTAATCTTTGGGAAAATCCCTTTTCCTCTATCATACATCATTCTTTCCCCACTAAAACACTGGTGTTAGAACCTACTAACAGCAGTCCATCTTTGTTCCTTCCTGTATTCTCTATCCTCATTTTCAATCCATCTATGCATCTATATGCACTTTGACTTAACTTGTTCTCATACCCATTTCTCTAAATTTATTATTATTTGACTTTAGTCCAAAAAGTCATCATCTAACCAAAGACTTTTCATCATAAGAAAATGTTCAAATCATTCTGAATCTAAGTACTCTAATGATTTTTGGCACCTTGATGCCTGGGACTCCAAGGTTGGGTAGGACTTTAACTGGAGGGTGTGCATATAATGAGGTGCATGTAGTTTTGTGTGAAGGAAGAAAAATATTGTGTATATCTAGGTCTGTTGTATATATCTCCTTACCACCCACCATCCATTCAAAGAAAAATTACTTTAGCTTGCTGTTACTGCCCCCTTGTGTAGTGAGTCACAAAGGGAAACATTTAGAGAGATCACAGTAGGGTCATAGAGAGCCACAGTGGTTGAGATCTTCCTAGAGTAATTATTACTTTGACAGGTGTTTATTACCTCCTTGCAGATTTCTTGTAAACATAACTGGCAACATTACGTACCTTTCTTTCTGAATAAGAGCATCATGGCCCAGTGCATTTTTCTTTCTGTTTTTCTTGTCAAATGAGGATTTTGATGGTTTTCTGTCACCTTGTTTGTCCAGAATGAACTTGTGAGATTTTTTTTTAATCTTGGTTCTTTTCTTTTGAATATTTTGAACTGCTTGCTTTTTAGTATGATTGGTTGTGTTTGCAATCTTCTTTTTGTAAGCCATTTTGTTTTGCCTTTACAATAGTGTCTGAAAATACAAACAGCTTTTAACATATTAAGTAGTTACACTGATATAAGATTTTATCAATAAAATTAACATAAAATCTACCAAGTAATGAAATCATTGTTAAAAACTTAAAATTTGCTAATGCCTATCTTAAGTCTGTTATTTAAAACTGGATCAATCTGTTCAAACATCAGTTCCAAATATCTTAGTTTACTCTCTAAAATTAAGTTAACTCGTGCACTTGTAAATATATAAATAATATTTCCTAAAATAAGATTAACTGATGCAACTATTGTAGAACAGGGCAACACAACACTGGTGGTTGAAGATCCTTTATAAAGTACATCAAGTAACAAAAAAAAAAAAAAAAAAAGTTCATAAAACAACTACAAAACAATCTGTAGCTACCATATCCCATGAGGTGCCACTGCCAGCTGGTGCCCCTGTGGCTACAATGGTGTAAAAATGTTGTTGGTATGAACTTGAAGCATATGAATAAAGTACTAGAGTGACAAGGAATGACTTATTAGTGATCCAAAGTCTAAAAAGGCACTGAGTAAAGTTGATACATATTGCATGATATCGTGCAACCTTAATTCTATCTCATAAGTAATAACCTAAAGAGAAGCTTATGTCATCCAAACATAATCAAAATTGTAAAATTTGTTACATATTAACTTCTAGATTGAGTAAATTTCCAGTATGAACCAATATTTCCCCTTGACTTCCTTTAAAAATAAACGAACAGTAAAAGTACAGAGTAGGACCTCCCCCTTTTCTTCCATCCCACCCCTCACCTGCCACAGCAAGCTTGGGGGACTGTGGGGAATCGGGGGTTTTAAGGGGGGAAGGAGCCAAAAGAAGCGAGATGTGGAAATTTGGAAAAATGTAAAAATTCATCGATAACTTTCGCTGAAATTATCCTAACCTAACATAATAACCTGCTATCTGGGGGGCTGTGCCCCCTGGACCCCTCCCACTAAACGATCCTAACCTAACCATCCACCAATCCTAACCTTACCTTACCAGAAAAATTTAGAAAATGTAAAAATTCAGGGATAATTTTCACTGAAATTATCCTAACCTAATATAACCTGTTAGCCAGGAACGCAGTGTCCCGAACCCCCCCTCTAAACTATTCTAACCTAACCTACCTTAACCTTACCACGAGCACTAACCCAGCCTAACCAAAAATACCAAATACCGGTATTTTCAGGAAAACCTAGGGGCAAGTTATCGTCACCTGAAGCAACGTCACGCTTCCATTGCGCATGTCCATACATTTTATTGTTCTGATTAACAGACTGTACACGCATTGTGTTTTTATTTGCAGGTGTAATGTGATGTGAAACAGTGTCACTAGACCCAGGTGCGCACACCACACACTCACCAACAGATGAACACACGCACTAACTTGTGTACCTTCATACAAGACTGATCATTGTGGACTTCAATTCTGCAGGCACCAGAATATTCATTTAATTACTATGGCTTTACAACAGCTGTCTCCACATTAAAAACATCACAAACAAACATGTTATATACTAAGTACTCTGTCACCTTGCATGATTGTTTCAATGATTACAATATATATATATATATATATATATATATATATATATATATATATATATATATATATATATATATATATTGTATATTCTGCAACCTCAATTTTAATTTGTTAAGTATTAACTTCAGAATAAAAAGGTAAAGTTATTTGCATATTACCTATAACACTTAACATTAAATTTTGACAAGGCAAAATGTGATTAAGAAATGCTCCAAACAGTAATGTAGATCCTGCAAAGGACTGCAGTGTATTGGTTGAAAAAGAAATAAAACTGTCTGTCCAATGAGTTAAAAATGCTTACCTAGATATCTGAAATACTAAAAGAAACCGATAGCAGACATTAACAAAAGTGAGATTGCTTATTCTTATTCACTTCTAAAATTAAAGCATATGATCCGTCCAGTAGAGTCATGATAGTGTACCTGTATTATCTTGATGCCACACGTCTCTTGAATTGAATCAAATACTGCAGAACTTAAAAAAAAAAAAAAAAGCAAAAGTTTTACTCCATATATTGCCAAGGAGGATACACAAGTCTATCATTTCATCTCGCCTCGGTAGTAGGTAATGATAATATTCGATGACGTCTCCACACTTGAAAGGTGATCTCTGTACTCTTCAAAAGTGTGTATTTGAAAATGCCTTCGAGTAAAGTTTATGTCTAACGTTCGTGGACAATCACTTATTCTAGTTGAGAACCTGTGTCCTGTGAATACCGGGCAGGCTTCCTTCTACTTCTTGGGGTTTGTTGGGGCCGTGCAGGCTGTGTGTCACAGCCTCTAGTGCCTCAAGGTGCGGTATGTGGTGGTGATGTGTTCAGGCTATATGCGATGGAGTTGATTTATTTTCTGTAGGAAGGTCCTGGTGAGGTTGAGAGTCTTGAAAGCCTGAATGATATTTGCAGGCTGTGGGTCACACGTGCACTCGTGCCAGGCCAGCCACTGTTTACGTCGCGCACTCACACACGTGCATCATTGTAACGGCTCACTTTTCCATGGAGGTATAGTGTCGTGCAAGGGGCTTGAATAGATAACACTCAACCTCCTTGGTGTCGTGCTATTGTAGGTAAATGGTCGAAGTATAAGGAATAAAGGAGTTTATTCACTAATATTACATTTTGCTATGTACTGATAATTTTTATATTGTTTCACATTGTTGAACCTTTTAATCCATTACATTTCATTCCTGATTTGTCTTTTCTTTCTTTCATTTTTTTTCTAGAAATATTAACCTCTAAACCACTTTCATGCCTTTCACCATATTTTTATATAGAGATACAAGAAAATAACTCCCACCTGCTACTATATCATCATTTATCAGCCAACTTTCCCTCCTCCTCCTGCTCCTCCTCCTCCTCCTCGGTAGAAATCTTCTATGTAGACTTTACCAAGGCTCGAAGCTTGTCCAGGGAATAAAAAAAATAAACAAATGATAATAAATAAGAATTCAATGCGCTGCGCTGACCTAGGTAGACAAATACAATCATATCAAACAATTTAATTAATCACATAAATACAGGTCATTTACCCTACTGTTAATCTCTGGGTTCGAAAGATTCATGCCACACAGCCACAGAATACAGAAGTGGTTTGGTTCACAACACAGCTATTATGGAGAAAAATTATAATTAAGGATTGAAGCAGCAGTCGTTGCGCCAGCCAGGAAAGTCACAAGAAAAGCAAGAAGTGCAATATTGCTCTACAGTGCCGGTTTATTTTGTACCATGTAGATTTTTTAAGAAGGACAACTGAAGAGAGAGAGAGAGAGAGAGAGAGAGAGAGAGAGAGAGAGAGAGAGAGAGAGAGAGAGAGAGAGAGAGAGAGAGATATGCCAATCAGCAATTACTTAAGAAAAGCTACAATGCAAATCCAAAGTTATCTGAAACTTTCCTCTTGAAATAATCTTGAAAAAAGAAAATCAGTGGCAGGAGGAAATACAGAAGGCAGGGCTCGAGTTCCAGTGCTTACCAGCAAAGATGAAATATGATAATTAACTTTAATGATTAACTTTTGCTTTAAACAAATAGAAATAAATGCATGAGAGACAGTATAGTGTCATGTGCGATGAGGCGGTAGAAAGGGGAGAGGCATGGAAGTTAGCATGACTAAAACATATAAATTAGCATTCAAATAACAAAGACACTCGAAAGAGACAAAACTTTGCAGCAGAGAAAGAGGGAACGAAGGTAGTCTTGGAGGTAAGGAGCTGATAAGACGAGATACTTTTGATTTTGCCGTTTTCAAAAGGGCAGTATGAGTGGGGATCTCCATTACAGGAAATATACATATTCACCATTAAAGGTCCCACTCTGTCCAGAGCTAATAACTGGCAGAGTACGAGAAAAACTTGCGAGACGATTTAACTTCATAGAAGCTGTTTCAATGACAGACGAGGTGTAAAGTTTCTATTCTAGATTTCCATTGAATAAAAGGCAAACTAATAATGTTTAATGTAAAAGAAGGAAACCGTTGAGTGTCACTGAAGAAGAGAATAATTACTCTCGTCATCGAGTCCTGCATGCGCGTGTGTGATATCATTAATTCCATTCACAGGCCGCATCCTAAGAGGCCTTGGCGAGGGTGGGTGTGGCTTACAGAATTGATCTATACATGTAACCTACATTCATACATACTGAAGTTACAGCACTACTATATTTCAGTAAATAACAAAGACGAAAAAGTATGCTTTGATTTAATTCGTGTTGTACTCACATCACGACAAACGGCAAGTGTGGAATATAGAAACAAAGCATGATTTAATTTTGGAAGCAAAGAGTGCATCCAAAGATGTTTAATAGAATGCCTGGTTTGTTAAAATTCTATAATCTATAAAAAGAGGAACTACCTAGTAATAACAATAAAAAAAGAAACACGAAACGCTTATCTCATTTTCTCCTTCCTTTGGCGAAACTTGTATAACCTGTAAAGTATTGCGCTCATCCACTTCATGTACACATGCACGTACTGTTCCTCACATTTATTGTTTATTTGCTGAGAATATTAATCAGGAAGGAACCTGCTTGTCCAGCAGCGGGCTAAATACTGGACCTCCTGGACCGACCCAATGCAGCACCATGTCTCCGTCTTCCATGAAATGGTCCAGCCATTCTGCCTCTCCCGTTTCCTCCGTCCTCGGTAACGTGACCCTCGTGTTTTTGTGGGACCGTTCTCCACCGCTATGTGGACGCCGCCGCCCCTGTTCTACCACTTCAGCTGGCCGAGAGTCTGTACCCTTCGCTTCAGAACATAAAACCCGGCGTCCTCTCAGACTGAAACCCTTGCCGCTGCTGTACCGACCCGCTACAAACTCGAGGATGATGGGCTGCGTTGAATTGAAGGGGATTACACCTGTGGTGGAGAAGAGCTTGCCGTCAACATAAACCTTAATTAAGTGTTGGCTAAGGATGTAGGCACAGCAATTGCACACATGTAAAGTAGTTGTTCAGGTAATGCTGAGCTGAACTTTTCTTTCTGAATTCTTGATCACAGTCTGATGTATGAATTTTCTTATACATATATCTATCAATCAAACATTTAATTAGTCAGTCAGTCAATCAATATATCAAGTCGTTCATCTTCTGAAACTCATGCATTTTACATATTTGACCACAATCACCCCAAAGCCAGCCTATTTCCTTATACGATTTCTGACACTTCATCTTTTCCCCTCTCTGAACTCTGCGGCATACTAGCTGCCATTTCGAGATTAAGTGTGACTAAATGTGACTTCGAACACCTTCCTTCCTGTCTCACAGCACATAAGAGTGGTGACAGTCTAACCTATAAAGGTAATTTTCCTCGCCACACTACAATACTGCACGTACATTACACTTTTCATTCAAAATTATTAAGAGGTCCACGTAAAACAAGCCCCATCTGCTAGGCGAGGGATGGCATGTTGGATCACTCTTCTGCTGGGATCAATCCAAAGTGTCTTGATACTTCAGCTATATGTAGGCTACATTCACCTTTGCAACTTGCACAGCCTTAGAATTCATTGTCAGTCACTGGAACATTACTTTCCTTTCACTAAATATCCTTTTATTCTCTTCACTGAAATGCAGGTGACTGCTGCTAACAAGACCAATTCGTCTTCTATTCCCTCCCTTTCTTCATCCACACTTCTCAATTCAAAGTTGTATGTTGTCTCTACGGGCACAATGAGTTGATATGCTCTCCTGCTCACATTCTTGAGTTTCTCGAATTTTTTACCGTCTAGCTTTGACTTCAGAGCCTCTTGGATTAAAATCTTCTATATATGTTTAACCACTAAAAGAATTATTGGATCATGACAGCCCTGTACTGTAAGCAATGGGGATGATGCAGATTTACATTTAGTAAGTGAAAGATAGCGGGTGACAGTCGCTGTATAGACTACTCACTCTGAACGCCACGGTCTAGAGAACCACAGTAACGACGTCCTGCCACCTCCAGATACGCCACTCCGCAGTTCGGACTTCTCTCTATGTCGAACTCATCAACGACCAGCTCCACTCCACACACAGTGGCGCTTCCCCTGAAGATCATGACATATAGAAGAGACCAGAGAAGGCAAAGAAATATGTTTAGGTGTGTCTACGTGAATGTGTGTGCAGCTGCCTGGAAAATATAACATACAGTATTATACACAAATTAAGTGCAAAAATAATATCTGAATGATATGGTTTACTGTAAATTAAACTGTAGAGTAAAAAAAAAGCGCTTTGTAGGTTTGAATATACATTACTTTTTATACTTATGAGATGCTAGAGTACCATTATGGATGAAAGAAGACTTTATGCATCATGACGTATTTGTCTATGGTTAATGAAGTCAGAAATGAAGGCGTTATAAAAGATTACCTGACGATGGAGTAGAAGCAACGAGCATTAGTGTAATAAGGTGCTGGATAGCCAGGACTGTGCAGAGTGAAGCGATCTGAGTCCACCGCCTGATGACACAGTCTATCATTGCTCAAAGTTGCCTCTCTCTTGCCATCTCTCTCGCTTTCTTCATTCGGTCTATTAACAGCCGAGGAAGAGGAAGCGTCGATTGCAGGGATTGGTTGGGGAATAAAACGTACAGGGGTAACGGTGGGTATAGTAGGGATGGTCGAGGATGGAATGGTGGTTGGTAAGGTGGGAATAGTAGTTGGAGGAGGGAATATAGGGCGAGGAGTTGTGTGAGGCCATTGAGGCGTGACGGGAGGAAAGTAAGGACAAGGTGTGGTTTGCTGTGTATAGGAGCTGCTGTGTTGGTGGCCGGGGTAACGGGGACGCCAGTGAGGATTGGGCTTCCACCATGGACGATGATGATGAGTGTAGATAGGCTTCTTGGGCCCGTTGTTGTGATGATGGTGGTGGTGACCGTGGTGGTGGTGATGGTGAGGTCGGTGGGTTGGGTAATAAGGATACATAGGCTTAAAATGTCCACAGCTGACTTGACGTATCTCAATCCTGAACCCCGGCCTGACCCAAACACATCGGAGTGGAAGAGAAGAGTCATTTGCCTGTTGGTGAAGTGATACTTGCCTGTAAGAGAGAGAAATTACAACGTGGGTTTGACGAGAAGTGGATATTACATTCTGAAACATAAATATAACAAATGACAGAATAATGCAGTTCAAAAAGTTTTCCCCGGACATGATAGAGTACACACGCCACTAATCATTTACCTTGTGTGACATACTTCCGCCAAGAATCATGCCAAATCTGTACCAATAAGCATGCAAAAAACTCCTTCATCAACGTTAAAGTATCGAAAGCTATCCCCTTTAGCCCATAAATTCCCGTGAAAAGCCCACATGGTATAAATAAATAAAAAAAAAAACGCTAACCGCCTTTGTGATTTCTTCCATCACGCCCAACATATCCCCCAACAACTTTGCTTCTTTATCTTTTCCTCTTTTATTAATTTTTCAACCTTCTATGTCATCTGTTTCTAAAGCTGAATTCTTTTCTCAAATCTTTGCTGAAAATTCTACCTAATCCAGGGCTTGTTCCTCCCCCTCCTCCTCCACCCAACTATTTCATGCTACCTCTTAAGATCGTTCACAATATTTCTCAAGGAAAGCAAGGAATGTCTGACTTCTCTAAAATTTCTGCTTGTGACAGAATGAACTTAGTATCGCTGTTTAATGTCTTTAAAATAGTAAGTTTCTCCTCCTATCAACTCGACTCATCATTTTAGATATCTGTTTCATCTTCTTCAATGACACTCAACTGTCCTCCTCTCCTTCGTTGAACATGTTCAGTCTGTTCTTTTACTAACAATCTAAACTGGAAACTTCACATCACATTTTCAGCTGAAACTTGTTTTAAGAAGTTGGGCGTTCTGAGTCTTTTCTGCCAGCTTTTCTTTCTTTCCAATACTCTTTATTGTGGCCTTATCCGTCCATGTATTGAGTATGTTCCACATGTGCAAGGGGAAAAGGGTCTTTTTATAAGACAGTAGAATCAAAAGCATTTCTTATTAACTCCTTTCCTTTAACTGCCTGCAGTCTCTTTCTGATCACCGCATTGCCTCATCTCAAGCTGTTTCCATTTGAAAAATGTGTGTATGTATGTATGTATGTATGTATGTATATATGTATGTATATATATATATATATATATATATATATATATATATATATATATATATATATATATATATATATATATATATATATATATATATATATAATCTATTTCAACAACTTGAAGAAACAGATGAAAATCATTTGATTGGTACACTTCCAGCATGGGAAAGTGTAGGACGCTGAGCTGATATGCACATCTGAACAGGAAAAGCATAACCACTTACGAATTTCACCAGGGATTCTCCGCCCACATAAACGTTCCTGTACGCCCACCTGAAGGTAGTCTCGCCCACATCCCACACCATTTTCTATATCCATGTCCAGGATCTGAAATGCAGATTTTGTTATTATTACCTAGTATGTAGTACATACATAAAGAATTAAAGGCCGCATATCTTAACATGTATTTTCATCTGTGCAAAGTAACAGCAATGAGTACGGCAATGAGTGCAATGAACATTTCGTTTGAAGCATTCACGGAACTACGTTGATGTCTAGTCACGTACCTTCATCTGCAACTGGCATATATCACTCGAGACTTTGTTGATGACATAGCGACAGTCGGCGTTTGGCGGGTAAGAATTAGGGTAGCTGGGTGACTGGAGAGAGGCAGAAGGAGTGGTCACCAAGCTGCCGCATCCGTTGGGTATGACAGAGGTGCTGGACTGACCTACTCGGATGCGATAACCTCGTCCGCCAACACCAAGATTAGCCTCTGAATGAAACTTTATGGTGACAGAGTTCCCCACGAAAGGCACAGTTCCTGAGGACGTTAATCATATGATCAGAAAAAAAAGGAAGAAAAAAAAAGCCTTTAGAACTAGTGTAGTTACGTTCATTAATTCGTAAGGTTGAATTGTCACACGAGATGACTCTTTGAAGAAACGAGAATGATAGAGATGAGTATATAGCAAACTGATAATGGAAGCCAGAAGAGGGAGGTTTTAAGACATTTATCTCTTTCTTCTGGCTAACTCTCTCGGACCTGCATGGGGACAGGCAACTAAGTGGGCATTTTTGTTTACTCATTTTGTTACCCTTGGCTAATTTTCCCCTTTTTACACACACAAAAAAAAAAAAAAATAGAAAAAAAACCTTGGCAAGTGACAAAGTGCGGGCCATCAAAGCCACGTCATACTCACTGGTTTGGCCGGTTAGCAGTCCACACAGCCGCTCTCCCCCCAGCTCCAGGTAGTCTCCGGCGCAACCCAGCGTGGTTCCCAGCTCGAAGTCCACCAACTCCAGGACCAAACTGAATGAAGCGAGTTACGTACATTTCCCTTCATCTCAAGAAAGGTTCGTGGGTAAACTTACGAACAATTCAAAGCAAGAGACCTAAAGACTTGTAGTCTTCAAATCTACGGAGTTGCTACACGCATGCACTGTGATCCTGAGTTATGTAATCTGACAATACGTACGAGTATGCCACTAGTCTTCGTACAAGTGCACTATTTTGATGTAGCTATAACGATGACCCTCCACTGAGTTTCTAACTATTTATTCAGTTAGGTAATTATCATTATTATTATTATTGTTATTATTATCATTATTATTATTATTATTATTATTATTATTATTATTATTATTATTATTATTATTATTATTATTATTATTATTATTATTATTATTATTATTATTATTATTATTATTATTATTATTATTATTATTATTATTATTATTATTATTATTATTATTTTATTTATTTCAGTATATTTCATTCTTATTGCGAGTCACCGTGACAAGGCAGTGATTGTAGCAGTGACGAGGCCGTATTCTATGAATGTGTAGGGTAGTACCTGTTGACGTCCTGGGAGGATCGGAGGACGGTGGTGACGCACTCCGTGGAGGGCGGGTAGCGCACAGGGTAACCCGGACTGAGTAGAAAGAAGGCAGCCTGCTGGGTCGTGGTGTCACACTGCCCCGGAAGGATAGGAGGCTGCACGGGGCCGCCACAGCCATCGCTCAACTGAGTTACCCTTAACTGCAGGCAAATCATCATTTATTATCATCCTACTGATGCATTCAACTATGTTAATTAGAATCAACTGGTAACTTATAGCAATTTTACAATTTTACTAATAACATACTCATTAAATGAATTTGTGAACTGAACTATAATTTTTATGGTAATTCATAAATAATGTCAATTAGAACGTCTTGTCTTGAATGCCAAAATTCTGAACTTGTGGAAGAGAACGAAGAGAACGTTATGCACTGGAGAAGAGTTGCTCACCTTAAATCCTCGGCCAGTTACTGAGGCATCCGAGGAGAATGACAACGTGACGGTCTGATCAGGGAAGTTAATTGTTACTGAAAAAGATAAAATAACTTATTTTGTCTTAAAATTAAATGTAACTAGGAAAGAAGTATTCCCTTTGACAGCGTGCATTATTAACGTCTTGGGAATACTTCCACCCACCATGGATATGAATTATGGGAAATTACAACGAAGACAATAAATACATGGAGGTTCGACTGATGATGAAGAGTCGTGGTAATAGATACGTGTAACCAAGAATATCATCCTTACAGACACTCACCTATGCGGTTCTGGAAAGTACCACAAAACCTGGTGCCGTCCACGCTCACATAGTCTCCGGTACACTCACTGGTGATGGGATCCTGGGAGGGAAGGTCCACGTCCAGGAAATTCACCTCAAGCTGGTGGACACGACAGGTGACGAGGAAAGTTTATAATTACAATCACATAATACATTTGAGCTTTCCCTGCCATACCTCCCCCCTTTTTTTTCTTATACTCGTACATTACTTTTTTATTATTTTTTTTTTATTTATACCATGTGGGCTTTTCACGAGAATTTATGGGCTAAAGGGGATACTTTCTGGGGCACCTCCTATCTCAAAGCCCACCCGCTAGGAAACCTTTGCCCCGAGTGAGGAAGCCCAACCTACACTCGGACCGTGGACAGGATTCGAACCCGTGCGCTTGGAGACCCCTCGGACCCCAAAGCACGCATGGTTCTACTGCACCACGGCGGCCCCTAAAATTTTATCTCCTAACATACTTTCAGTTTTTTTTTTTTTTTTGTGGTCAGCACCTTCCTTCTATGAGTCCCAGTCATAATGTCCGTATTGAACTCACTCATTCTGACTCATTTCTTGAACTTGCAGAATAATTCACTCCTTGCAATTGTTCCTTTCATTACTCACGCCTCCAGGCACATGTTCATTAATTTTCCTATTCACTTAGCAAATTACTTTACACGTCGTCTGCTTATTCACTCATCCAGCTAATAAATGGCACATACTCACCCTGCACACGCTCTCGGACGCTCTGCCCACCACGTAAGCGCACTGACTCGACACTGGATAATTGTTTGGATAATTAGGGCTCTCGATGTCAGTAGTGACGGCGGTTATCAGTTGGTCACAGTCACTAGTCAATGTTGGGAAACTGCTTGTCGAGGGAAAGTTTACAGTTGTTGGAAAATCTGAGGGGATGGTCGAAAAATCTGTTGGGAAGGTAGGAAATTCTGTCGGTAGAGTCGAGAGATCAGTTGGAATGGTTGGAAGATCTGTTGGTATGGTGAATAAATCTGTTGAGGTGGTTGGGAGCGTCGGCGTAAGACCTTCTCCTGTGAAGGGATTGAAGTCCGGAGAGCCAGGTATGTTTTGGTCGGCATTTGTATGATCTTCATCAGGTTCCCTAAACGTCACCAGCCCCAAGTCTAGCTCAGTGAAATCCTCGTCAGATATGTTTCGACCTTCTAGCCCGTCTTCTCTTCCTGTTGGGTGCGGATGGCGGTCCAAGATAGAGAGAATGTAATTAATATGGGCATCTGTCTGGTTCGCAGTGGCTGTATTGATACCGGGAGATGGTGACGAGCTGCTCTGTGACTGTGTGGTAGTTTGTGAAGACGTGGACTGAGGTTGATTTTCTATTCTGCCTGGGGGAGACTGGCTGAGGGAGGACTGAACTGGTGAAGGCTCCATGCATGGTGTCTGCTGTCCTCTGATCACAAAGCCAGGTCTCTTGGTTGACTCATCAGATCGAAAACGGATTATAACTTCATCATCCTCGAAGTCAAAATGACCTGAAATGTAATGCACGGAAATAATCATCACCTTTCAGTTCCTTGATTTAAAAAGGAAAGTTCATTGACTCTCAATAAAAAGGAGGAAAATGAGAAAGAAAAAATGTGAATATCAAGAGTAGTAGAAATAGAAAGAAATTAAAGTATGTCTTGACTAGTAGAGGACCTGATGGAGAGATATATATTGACTGCATAATCGCACATATCTTTGCCAACAATACCATTATTATTGTCACTTCTATATAACCATAAGTGTGTTGGCTCATATACTTAGTAACGAGAGAGAGAGAGAGAGAGAGAGAGAGAGAGAGAGAGAGAGAGAGAGAGAGAGAGAGTGTGTGTGTGTGTGTGTGTGTACGTAACCTACGAGTAAAGCCAGGAGGCAGAGTGCCACACAGTCGCTGGCCTTGCACCTCTAGATAGTCAAACATGCAGCTGCCGTCCTCCACAATGAAGCCCTGCACGACCAGCTGCAGGCCGCATACATCAGGGCCAGATCGCACAATCGTGTAGCGACATTCCAGGTTGTGCGAGTACTGCTCTGGATACCCCGGTGATTTCACCACGAAGCTGGCACCCTCCACCCTCCTGTAACAGCAGTGCAAGGGTAAGTTTAGAAGAAATTCAAAATGATCAGACCATATTATGAAAGCAGTTGTATATATATATATATATATATATATATATATATATATATATATATATATATATATATATATATATATATATATATATATATATATATATATATATATATATATATATATATATATATATATATATATATATATATATATATATATATATATATATATATATATATATATATATATATATATATATATATATATATATATATATATATATATATATATATATATATATATATATATATATATATATATATATATATATATATATATATATATATATATATATATATATATATATATATATATATATATATATATATATATATATATATATATATATATATATATATATATATATATATATATATATATATATATATATATATATATATATCCGCCATTTTACAAAGGCAAAGTTAAGCAATTATAATTAGTGATGAATAATTTATTTCACTATGTAAAGGACGATTTGGTGCATCATATAATTCTCATCGGTGCCTTAGTGGATAATCTGTGACACTACCTGTTGCAAGGTACGGAGGACACCAATGGTGGACCCAGGCTGCGAGGCTGGCGGCACGTGGTCACCTGCCGCCCCTGTAGCAGGAACCCTGAAGCACCGTGACCAGCTCCACTTTTGAATTCCACTGTCATCAGCGGCGAGGTGAATGTAAAAGTGGCTGGGAAGGGAGAGAATCGGTCGGTGTTTGGTGGAGAGGTAGGAAAAAAGAATCTGAACTATATGGATATCTTCTAACACTAAACTATGAACTAAAAATTTGCATTGATTGATTAATATCGTATTGAATTAAAATTAAGTATTATTCATGAACGTTTAACTATATTAAAAAAAAAAACCCACTCTGCTACGAATCTAGATGCTGTCTTCTATCGCTACTTTTACGCTAACTTCTCTTCTGACTGCAAACCGCATGCCTTGTCGCTTCACACGGACTCGTTGTACAAGACTTTTTGCTCTCTTTCACATTCATGTAGGTATTTTAACCACTTCCTAATATCAAAGGTAACCACTATTTTGAGAAAATAGCAACTCTATCATCTTCTATAGCTACTTGCCTATTTTTCTGACCACTCTCCGCGACCTCGCTGAGCAAGACAACTTTCTGCTCTTCCTCCCCTGATTCATGTCCGTGCACTTCCTTTGTGTAAGAATTAACTAGCACTTTCAGTCTTCATTCCTTCTAATGGTAAATTCTGGAATTACCTGCTTGCTTCTATATTTTTTCCTGCATGTGGCAAAGTCAAAGAAAACAAAACAAAAACAAAAAATAGAAGCCTATACTTAAACCACTAATTTCTTAAAAATGTAGTCTTAAACGATTCCAAAGTTATATACGTTGTGAAGTGCCTCGAGCCCTCCAGCTTGAAAAGTCTAAGTCTTCAACGTTTCAAAAGACAATTCATAACGTGACTTAGAACCAACTTTCTGACTGTTATTTCAAGGAATTGCTACTTCCAGTGTTTGTCTGTTTTTCGTTGTCCTTGTCGAGAGTCCCCTCTTATGTAAAGAAAAATGTTGAATATATTATTTTTTTAAGTATTTTGTTGGATTCTGATCCTTATTTAGTTACCTAACAGATTAATAATCATAATAAATTTCATGATTTACTGAAAGTAATGTTTATCTATTCCCAGTTGTCACTGAATGCAACATGTGGTCACAAACCTGTTTTGCCCCGCTGGTACCTCCCGCAGTACACGACGCTGTCGATAACCAGGCTGTCGCCGGGACACACGCCACGCCTGTCCTCATCATCCAGACGATCAGTTTGGTTAGACGGAAACTCAAAAGGACCGGCTAGGTCGAGGCGCAGTACGGTAAACACCACACCGCACACATTCGGGTGGCGGCGGAGAATTTCGTATCTGCAGGTCATGCTGATGAAAGAGTGACAAACGATTTACAATTAGTCACTACTAAATAGTCAACTGTGACCAAGAACACAAAATTTCAGAGAGATTACTTAGAGATATCACCATCAGTGTTCGTGATGATGAGTGCCAGTGTAACTACCATGCATGGCAGAAAATGCGTATTTACTTGTTTGTTTAACTAGCTATCTATTATATATTTGAAAGATTTGAAGGCGTAAGGGGAAATAAAGAAGCTTCAGAACTTACCAGAGATAGGGCTGAAATATTGTGATTGCTGGTTTATGCTTGAGTTAGAGTAAACTAATACCAATAACTAATCACTCACTCCTTGCACTGGTAAACTCCATAACCAACACTTGCTTCCGTAAGTTTTGCCATGAAGAATATCTCGTGGAAAAGTATATTTCAGGTTACGTATTCTATGTATGATTTCTTTTCAAAATGTCAACATGATCAAGGAATTCATGGTGGCAAATATTTGACCTGTAATGTATTTACAAGACGTGTAGCAAATGTCATATATTTAAGAAAAAAACTAGCGAGGTATTAAGATTGATTAATTAAGACTTACTTTGGAGGATAATTTTCCGGGTATCCTGGAGAGTGAAGGTAAAACTCTTCGTTGGTAACGAGCTCGTTACAGACAGCGGCCACATCTGTCAGATAAACATTGCGTGACGCAGACACCTTCATATTAAATCTTATCTTTTGGCGGTAAGAATCCAAGTATATATACGTGCTTGAAAATAGGAATAGATCGTGATCAAGTATGATATACCGAAAAGAAATACACACACACACACACACACACACACACACACACACACACACACACACACACACACACACACACACACACACACCGCGTAGTGTAGTGGTAAACACGCTCGACTCACAATCGAGAGGCCCGGGTTCGAGTCCAGGGAGCGACGAGGCAAATGGGCAAGCCTCTTAATGTGTGGCCCCTGTTCACCTAGCAGTAAATAGGTACGGGATGTAACTCGAGGGGTTGTGGCCTCGCTTTCCCGGTGTGTGGTGTGTGTTGTGGTCTCAATCCTACCCGAAGATCGGTCTATGAGCTCTGAGCTCGCTCCGTAATGGGGAAGACTGGCTGGGTGACCAGCAGACGACCGAGGTGAATTACACACACACACACACACACACACACACACACACACACACACACACACACATGCCACTCCCAAATATATTGTATCAGCAGCAGATGACAAACTTCTAAGATAGATATAATAGAATTTAATGTAATTCTGTTTGATTGTCTATGCTAAACAAGTACAGTACTACGTAGGAATTGATAATGAAAGACTGAAAATAGCTTACCTCTTTCTTGAGAAGAACGTCCTTTGATTCCTAAGGCTTTCTCAATCACCATTTGCTTCAGGGCATGTGTATTCTCATTGAGGTCTCCAATGTTGACTGCAACTTCTTTGTTTGTCACTCCAGTATCATCGTCATTGTCGTTTCCTATCCTCGCTCTGTCGTTAACGAGAAATGTTGGAAGAAATCTGATGAAAGTTGAAGGGTCATTAACGCTTTTGCCTTCTTTCCAAAGACGTTCGAAAGTCACAGCTGAGTCTTCGCTAGGCGGCCCGGGACACACTCTCCCCACCATCAAACACAATAGAAGCAAACACACTCTCTTAACAATCCTTTCAGTCTTCATCTTGAAGCCAATTGCGATATTCTGCAAGTTTCTCCACAATTCTAATCTTGAAAGTTCTGAGGCAGTACTTTTTCTTACGCTGGGTCCATGAGGCGGCGTGAGGGTGTGAAGGTCTGTCGCCTGGGGCAGAGTGGCGCAACAAACACCTCGCGCGATGCGATAATGACTCCCTCCGAATACTTAACAGGACCCTCCCCAGCCAATTATATACACCTTTGCCGCCTTCGCCAAGGTAAATACTCATGACGTGTACTTCCTTTGGGGACTTACGGATTCCAAGTATGACTCATTCGTCTTGTCCTCCTGCTGTTCGCATGCTGGAGCCGACACAGTTGCGATTCAGTTATTGCATTCCATAAAGCGATCTGAATTTTGTACTTGTTTCATGAAAGTATGATAAGCATTTAAAGAAATTCCTTCTCTTTCTATACGTTAACCAACAACCCAAGACTTTCTCCAGGAAGTGTGGCTTACCTTCTTCCTCCTCCGGCCTTCTCCAGAAAAGAATTTCCTGGCCCGGAAAGGGTTAATTAAAGCTATAGAATAGACACGCCCTTGCAAGATGAACTGCTATTTACTAGTATGAAGAGGGTCATTACTCCAGCAAACAAACTGTAATACCCAGCAAGTCAAGAACGTACACAAACTGTATTCAAATTGCAAAGAAAACGCTTGTCTTCCTGTGAAGCAGCATTTCAGTCCAAGCTTATTTCATCGCTCGTTATACAACAAGATGCTGACACAAACAACCATTTTCATACTACATAACTATAATCACACACACACACACACACACACACACACACACACACACACACACACACACACACATTCTTCTAGCAGTAAGTAGGAACGGTCTGTAAGCCGAGGGACTGTGATCTCGCTGTCCTTGTATGAGCTGTTATTCTCTGCATACGGGAATGGGTGATTGGGTGACAGCAGACTCAAAGAGGTGAATCACACGCACATGCACACTCACACACACACACACACACACACACACACACACACACACACACACACACACACACACCGTTTTCAAATATTTCATACTATGCCGCTTGCTTCTTTTTAGTACAAACTAATCATGTCATTGATGCGAAATTATGTTGATACCTTGGAGTATAACTGGTGCCGTCGTCGCAATGCCTCGGAACACAACCGGTATCACCGTCAGCAAGGAATAGCTGTGCGTCTGAAGGAAGTCGACATTTACGTAGAATAGACCTCGACTTGCTAAGGCCTTTGTTCTTCGCGCCGGCATGTCACCCGATAGAAAGTGCCGTTACTGAACTTCTGGTTATGTAGTGCCTCCTCTCACCGCTGATATACACATGTCCTTGCTTTGTATATGAATAACTCATGATATGTCCTGGAATCAAATCAGCATAGAGGAAATGATAATATTCCATTTTCAAACACTGCTCGGAGATATTATGTTTTAGGAAGATTGCTCGCTTCTTTATTGCTAGTTCACCTTTGGATCAATCATTTTGTGTTATGTTCTTAAAATGAATCATCTACACACTTCAGAAATACAGTGGTTACTTTAAAATTGCACACATTGCGTTATCTATATCAATGGACAACGTTTAAACAAGAATAGGAACAATACTACCACAACACCACATCCTCTTTACACCGCACATACATATCTTTCATACTATTAGCATATCTGACACAAGGAAGTAAAACATGATAAGGTAACCATGTGCGAGTAAGCCAAGTATGTAACTATCTAGTATCAACATCCGTTAGTCTAACGTACAGGAAAGCTTTGTGATAAAGGGGAAAAAATAGCTTTTCACTACTCGCCAATGTTTCCTTTCACTGCCTTTCACATTGGCTACATGATCTCGTTATCACCTTCCCTCGCCGCTTTTCTCTTAATCACCATGCATAGAAAAACACCAACAGTACTATTATACTATACAGTCTCCATGAAGCAACAACTACCAACAGTACTATACAGTCTCCATAAAGTCATTGATTGATAAAGTCGAAGGATGAAGTTGCTCTTACTCGAAGCGCTCATTTCCTTCTTCTGTCTCTCTGACTACGATGATGGCAACATCTGGTAAAAATCCTTAAATTCCCTCATCCAAGGATCTGTTGACTTTTCCCAAATGAGATGAAGAGTGACACTTTAGGAATTTACTAAATCCTAAAAAAGGAAACTGAACCGCAGGATTTGCCAGCCGCAGGTGTAGCATTTTGTGTTGTTGCTCCTTGGCACAGATCATTGGCAGTCACTCCTGTCACTTCCAACATTTAAGATATAGAGTTGACTTCTTTGAGCGTGTCATGTTCCACCAGATCCTTCACAGAAACATCGAGAAACTTATCTGAATGCGACATAAAGGTTTGAGAAGGTTTGGCTGTGCATGGTGATGGAGCCCCGATGAGGAAAAAACATTGGCATCAGTGCCATGACGACCGTAGATCCCATAGTCATCTGGAAATCTTTCTACTCCTATATATAGTCACCACAAGACTCTTCGAAGTTAAAGCAACACTACAAATTTTCTTTCCTCTTATTTGAAATCGATCATCAAAGTTTGCAGGATTAATCTATCAATAATGACCATAAGCTTAATGATAATCATAATCATAAAAGTGAATGATAATCTTTTAATCAAACTAAGTTATGCTCAGAATTATTTCATTTATGTACTGTAATAAGTATGTCTGAAGTAGGAGGGACACTGGCCAAGGGCAACATAACTAAAGAAACGAAAAAAAAAAAAATCCCACTGAAATGCTGGATCCCGAAAAAAGTGAGACAGTACTAGAAAAAAAAAAAACAGGATAAGCATCTAAAAATCCTTCTCTCGAAAAGTTAGGAAAGAGGATTCACCGAAACAGGAAGGGAGGCACAGTTTTGAAAAAAAAAAAAAAGTAGTAGGCACCCCATCATGTCCACAAACCATTGCGAAGGATCTTACTATTTACCATTAAGTAGTCAGAGGGTGGAGGAGGATGAAGAGCAAGCCCTAGATCATCCTAAGTAGTGATCTAGCAAAGGTTTAAGCGACGAGCTCAGGTTTAGGAACAGATGAGATGGCAGTGGTGCGATCAGCTGGTGAAGGAGAGAAAGATGAAGCAAAGCTATTGGCAATACTTTTGATCAGATGCCAGAAGTCACGACAGGAGCTAGATCTTGAAAACAAATGTGGCATGAATCCGGACAGTAATATAAGGCGCACCAACTTCAAGTGATGAAGGTTCAAGTACCTTTTTGTAGGCCACGTCTAAAGCACGAGAACAGACTGCAAGGCCATCCAGCTTTATGCTCTGACAATAGGACAATAGAGTATCTTTAAACTTTCCACTTTTGACTAGAGTTCTGTTACGTAGTTGTGAATAATCTTAATACAGATGATGATGCTGATATTATTATTATTATTATTATTATTATTATTATTATTATTATTATTATTATTATTATTATTATATATTGTTATTATCATTATTATTATCAATTACAACGATGACGATAACAATAGTAGAAGACAAAGATGAAAAGAAAAAGAAAAGAAAAAAAAAAAAAAAAGAAAGAAGAATAATAAGAGAAAAGATGAAAAGAGAGAGAGAGAGAGAGAGAGAGAGAGAGAGAGAGAGAGAGAGAGAGAGAGAGATCACAACAATAACAATAGAAGACAAAGATGAAAAGAAAAAGAAAAGAAAGAAATAAAGAAAAAAAGAAAGAAGAATAAGAAGAAAAAGAAAAAAAAAGAGAGAGAGAGAGAGAGAGAGAGAGAGAGAGAGAGAGAGAGAGAGAGAGAGAGAGAGAAACCACAACAATAACAATAAAAGACAAAGATGAAAGGAAAAAAAAAAAAAGAAAGTAAATAAAGAACAGAAAAGAAAGAAGAAAAAAATGAAAAAAAGGAAGAGAGAGAGAGAGAGAGAGAGAGAGAGAGAGAGGTGGAGGAAGAGAAGAACAGCAAAACATGGAAGGAGAGGGAATATGTCAGGAACAGGAAGAGAGAGAGAGAGAGAGAGAGAGAGAGAGAGAGAGAGAGAGAGAAACCACTACGTAATACCGAAACTTTCTCCTTCATTCGCCTTTCTCCTCCAATATCTCTTCCTCTTTCCGCTTCCCTAGTGACCAACACCTCCACCAGCTCGGAATGACACGTGGGGTTTATAGGTCTCATTTTTTGTGCTATTAAGTTGTATTTTATTTATTAATTCACCATTTACATGTATTATTCCTTACGTCTTTGTGAATCTCATACTGCCTCGTCTTCTCGTCCTCTCGCCTGATACTAAAGACACGAGGAGAACACTCTCATATTATGCTAGAGAGAGAGAGAGAGAGAGAGAGAGAGAGAGAGAGAGAGAGAGAGAGAGAGAGAGAGAGAGAGAGAGAGAATGAATGAATGAATGGAGGGAGGAGGAATAAACAGCTTAGTGGTTATGTGTGTGTGTGTGTGTGTGTGTGTGTGTGTGTGTGTGTGTGTGTGTGTGTGTGTGTGCATATCATTACCTAACGATGAAAGATTCTAAAACAATAATCCGGAAGACTAACATATGCACACTAAACACCTCTCTCTCTCTCTCTCTCTCTCTCTCTCTCTCTCTCACTACTCGACACATTCTTGCGTTCCATGCTCTGTAACTTTCTACAATTACTCTCAGTTATCCAGCTTGCCATTTGTACAGTACTTCACAAGTCACTCACGCGTTCAGTTACCCACCCTCTCTGCATCGCTTCACTTATTCACATTCTTTCATTTCTCTCTCATACACTGTGTGGCAAACCTTCATTACGTCAAGAAGGAAGAAGAGAAGAGTAACGAAATAAGAAGAAACAAGGCAAAAGAAAGTGAAAACGAAAGACCCATGACTAAAGCAGGAGTGTTTGTTTTGAGTGAAGGGATGAGAAGGACCCAGCAGACGTGGGCCGTGTTAAAAAAGGTTATTAATATTAAAGAGTCTGTGACCGTGGGTGAAGGGAACCGGGAAAGATAAAGCTGTCGGCTGCCGCAGTACTGTACATACCAACCACTGGAGGCAACTCAGGCAAGCCAGCACAGAGCGAGACACTGTGCTATCCACGTGAAAAGCGAGGTGACTTGTGGGAACTTACCCGTGCTTACATTATTCCACCTCTTACTCTCTCTTGTAGTACCTCAAACTCCACCCCGATGCCTTGACTCTGTCAAATTATTCTTCTACCGCTACGACTGTGGGTATAGCACATGTCAAGGGAATACATACAGGTCACACACACACACACACACACACACACACACACACACACACACACACACACACACAATTGGATAAGTGTACATATAGAGACCCAGGGCCACACGTAAATAAACTAGGTAAATGCACACACACACACACACACACACACACACACACAGTAAAGCCCAGGCCCTGTAAAACTACAACTAGGTAAATAAACTAGGTAAATGCACACACACACACACACACACACACACACACACACACACACACACACACACAAAGACTGAACGTCATATTAGCCGAAAGAAATTTGGGACAGTTGCTATTACATTCATTGAAAACTGATAGAATCATTCAAGTGATATGGCGAGAAAACAAAACTAAATTCCAATTTCGAAACATAACATTTATTTACAAAACCTATACAAACATTACAAGGATGGCATTGAAAATATCATACACTAAAATGTAGATTTGATTTATTTCCCTCGATTTATAAGAACGATACACTACAGTAACATTGGAAGTTGGAGGATATTCATTGTCTATCGCTGAACAACTCAATGACAATGTAGTCCATGGTGACCTTGGACCCCAAAGGGTTACTTACCAAACTCAACATCATAATCTCCTAGAAGTCCTTGTTATGCACTTTTTGTTTATTTTTTAATTTTCATCCTTAATATCCATTTGCGATGGAAATTATGTACATCAATCAATTCACAACATGTCACAAAAAAAAAAAAAACACAAGCCACAAGAGAAAACCCTTGGCTGGGTGAAACGAAATTGTCCGAAAAGTAGGAAATTATGTGCTCCACCCAAATTACTTCTGTACTGGAATACTCAACACACACACACACACACACACACACACACACACACACACACACAAAAAAAAAAAAAAAGCATTGCATCCACACGCACGCAAAGTTGAATTTGATTAATTTCTTCTTCACACAACTCAAGTCAGTGAGGGTGGCGAAGCTGGATGACAGCGGAGCCCAGTTCACCACAGGCCTGCTACTAAATAAAATGATTAGCTAGAGTCTGGAAGGAGTGTCCACGATGATGGCAGATGGCCATAAAAGAGCTTGAATTGGATGTTGGCTGGGATTTCACTCAATAAAAAGATGAGCGGATGTGTTGGATGGCTGTTTTTTTTATGACTATTTCTATAACAGTTTTGCTCAGGGATTATGAATCCACATGATCCGAATCTTCATTTGCTTCATTCACTTGTCAAGATAGATTATTATATTCTAATTAAGCTAATTCCTATCACTTTTAATTTCCGTGTTGGAGTTCTGACACAGGACCTGAGATGATAAAAGGAGAAAGGAGCAGCGATGTATGAAAATAAGTATGAAGGAGACCTTGGCATGCTCATCTCTTCCGAGCGTGAACACAGTGTACGGATGTAAATACAAGAAATTCCAGATGTTCCGAGATCTTCAGCGAAGTGTGCACAGATTGATGGCATTGGAGAGGATGAGGAAGTGGAACACGTGATATTGAAGTGCATGAGGTATGTGAGAGACAGGAGAGAGAAGTAAGTGATATTTTTCTTCTTTTTCTTGTCAATTAATTGATCTGGCGGCAGTTGTGAGTCCAAAAAAGTTAGCGAGAGCCAGAATAGATTAAAGACGAGAATCATTAAGACATTACAATAGTAAACGAATAACAGAATGGAAGCGATCAGATAATAGCAATGTCGGTATACCAGCAACTCTTGTGTCAATATTGACAATCAACTCTCCTCGTGTGACGTCGGCAGGTTAGTATGAGTGAATACAAAAACTTCACATCAGAAATACGAATACGCTGGAAGATTGAAACCTCAAACTCAAATGACGTGTTTCTCTACGATTTTGCGATGTGATTGATGTTGGGTTGACATGTCTTGAAATAATATGCTTATGCTAGTGGTACCATTCAAAAATATTAGATATAATTTTTTTATGCATAACCAACTAATTTTATCTTCCCTGCACTATACGTGATACCAATGCTACTTGTGCCTAAGAGCAACATACTCCTTAGTTTCAAGGGATGGGCCAGAACCACTTTTTTCTGTCTTGACCTGAAAATTCCGCATCGTCAGGACGTGAAGTGAAGGAGAGTTGATGGTCATGCTCCAAGGAGTGTAAAGGATCACTTTCTTTACGAATACTATGAACATCTTGGTCACTTTTAAGAAGGGGTCTGAACCCGTCCCACGTGAAGCTCTTCTGACGGAGCTCTAACTCTTCTGACGACTTACCGACATTCTTATTGACCACAGGGAGATGCGAGGTAACATCAGGTAAAGTAGCAAGAGAAGTGCGGTCATATGGATACTCTAAGCCTAAGGCAATGTCAGCCAAAGTGGTCTGATGAAGATTCCGTTTGGGAACGCCTGATATCTTCTGTGATGCGCTGGTTGAGACGGTGCTAAAGGCAGAGTTAATATTTTGATGTTGTCTTTCACGGATGCTAAACTGTGAGTCCTGACCCAAAGCGATGATTGAAAGGAGTTTTGAGGGTCGAAATTGATCTCTGGAGCTACCGCGTCTTGCCTGTGTTAGATCTTGCGGGTTGGATTGGAAGTCTTGCACAGTTGTGAGGGTAGGTTTTGTTTCCCTATGATTACTGCTGAAAAGACTCTCTCCTGATGTAGAGGTAAAAGGCAAACCTAAACTGACTAAAGAATGACCTTTGTCTTCTGGTTGTGATTCAGTAAGACGATCACGAAGAGAGGGAGATGATGTGGTCTGTGGGAAGGAAAGTGAAGGCTGCCATGCACCTTGAGGAACCAACAAAGGAGTGGAGAAAGAAGCCTTCCCCACATCACGCTTGGCATTCAGAACCATTGTTATGACTTGGTCGCGGAAGGCTGAATTTATGGGCACCTTAACACGTGTGAGGCGGGCGTGTCTGTGTGCGACGCCAGATGTCTCGGTCTGAAATGCGTTGGTTTCCTTGGTTCCGGATGTCCCTGATTCTGAATTCTGTAACTGTTTCGGCAGGAATTCCTTGGGTGGCGGATTGGAAGGGAAGAACCACGGTGGAAACTTATACAACCACAAGCTCGGGGCATCACTAGCAGAGGCTGGAGACGCCCCAGGATCTGAAGGAAGGAAGGAAGGAGGGTGTTCAGCCTTCACGAACAGTGGACAGATTTGGCACAAAGCTTGAACTTCCAATCTATCTTCCTACGGTTTCTATCCTAGTCTCTGCAACTTAATCTCAAGTTTCCTTTCTCACCGTTCTGTTGCTGTTGCGGCAGAGTCACTGTTCTTCTCTTAATCGTGGTTAATTCTTCTGGCCTTAATCTTAAATGACTGACATATTTAGTGGACCCATTTTTCATCCCCCTGGGCAGTACCTCTTTTACATAACACACACACACACACACACACACACACACACACACACCTGCTTGAATCAGAAGCTCGGTAACAGAAGTTCTGGTGGCTGGGAAGGTTTTTGGTGTGAAAGGGACAACTGACTTAACCAGCAGCAACAGCAGCAGCAGCATCCACACCATGACGCTCCTCTGAAAGAAAAATAAGCGCATGAAACAATAAGTAAACAATAATGGATGCCCTCATTCAGTATTTCTATTTTAGAATGTATGATGATCGAAACAGTAACAGAAAATTCTCTCTCTCTCTCTCTCTCTCTCTCTCTCTCTCTCTCTCTCTCTCTCTCTCTCTCTCTCTCTCTCTCTGTGTGTGTGTGTGTGTGTGTGTGTGTGTGTGTGTGTGTGTGTGTGTGTGTGTGTGTGTGTGTGTGTGTTTAATTTTCATTATTCAATTTTCGCGGCACTGTAAAGATATGTCTTGTACGTATATACAGCAAATTATATTTTTGGTTAATATCCCTGTGACGGTACCTCAGTGAGCAGCGGGATAGTGCATCTATTGTATAACAAAGATTAATGCACAATCAATACTAGAAACACACTTATAGACTGACAACTTGAAGTGTGATAATGTGAAGTGTTAGTGACTAAGTTTAGGCGAGTTATCCCATAACTCGTCTATTCTGGCCGTTCTCCTCACTGGTGCAAGAGTGGAGTACAGCTCATGGATATTATGTCCCCCACCCTCCACCAATTGATGGACCTGTGGAACTACTCAACATGCGCCAGCGGAAACAGTTCCCTTTCTGTCGACATGACGCGGTGACGTCATTGCGCCACCATCTGTCGTCATGAAGACGAGTGAATGGGTTGGGACAAGTGTTATTACCAAAGACTTAACAAGATGTGCACATTTTGTAAGTCGGTAACAAATCTTGACTTAATGCGGAGTATTGTCATCAGGAAATTAGAGAAATGTCTCCAAACAGTTAGCGAATAATGTTTTCCGTTGCAATCCCACAGTTATTAAGATGTCAGAGTGAAGAAGCGGCTACAGTATAATCCTCTGCTGTACTGGCAACTCTGTCAATTGTCATCTATCAGGATGGAGTGGCTTTTGTTTGTCAATGATTCCATTCTCATGACACAATGAGGTCAGCAGCAAGAAAACCAGCAGATTTCTAGGCTGGGCAGGACCACCACCTATGACAATAACCTGATTCATCAGTCCTGTAGTGCAGTATCTCTGAAGGGAAGGCTGGTGGCAAGCGTGCAGTTCCCACCTACACTTTTGCTGAGTTTGTTTGTCCTGGATGAGGGGATGCTCCTGCTAAACCATGTGGAATGACGCGCCAGTCGAGGTCACCTCCTCTCGTTGTGTGTAACTACTAAGCTCACCACATCAGTCATGAAAGACCAGAGTTCATAACAGTACCCGACCGTGAGCCCTGCCTGTCTCCACATGTCTTTGTCGTCGTGTGGCTGAGACTTTTATCGTTGTGGCGACCAGATAAACAGTCACATTGCACGTACCCGCCATGCCGCACGATAGATTGTTCCTGTCAAACATCGACGGGCCTCAAAAGTCTACACTCAATTGTACTCCACACGTGGCACTGGGATATATAGTTCAATAACAACAGCAACAACAACAAGTGACATATCCATCAACGCTCACTCACCACTGCGTACCCAAGAACAAAACATACATTCACGCCCACTCACTCAACTTTTAAAACACACACACACACACACAGAGAGAGAGAGAGAGAGAGAGAGAGAGAGAGAGAGAGAGAGAGAGAGAGAGAGAGAGAGAGATACATAAGTTGTCAGTTTGCAGAGATCTGCATGGCAAAGAAAGAAGAATGAAAAACGAGATTTGTTTATTCATTCGCTGTGTTGCGTGGCTGTGTTGTGTATTATGTAGGATATTCGTCATTGAAGGAAAACATTCACGTTCCCTCAGTGTATTATGACTATGTATAGTTCAGACTTACAGGATGTGTGGCGGAACCTTTACGAATGATGACTGTTAACTGTGAAGGCGGTGCACACAACTTCAAGGTTTAACTTCCATGAACACTCCATATACTTTCAATGGCGCCTTTTGAAATTACAGTGTTTAACTTACTCAAAGCATTATTTAGAACAAAATAGTTACAAGTTTTATGTCTCTCTTTACTTATCACATAATTTACTTAGTTATCCATGATGAAGTGGTACAGTGTGTTCACCTTGCCGGTATTATCTGCGTTGCGGAGAACCATCATCTCAAGAAAACCGCCTCGGGTCCGGCCGGTTGAGCCAGCACCTATTATTATTATTCCCTTCTGCTGCGTCTTGCCTAACTGGTTGTGAAATCATCCATGTTTACATAAACATTTGTCTTCCACTTTCACTCTATTCTCAGAAGTTGCAGATTAGAGCATCGTCATGTTATTAGTTGTTTATCAATCTGTCAATCCATTGTGAATTACACCTGAATTGCTTTACCTGAAATATTTTGATGATGGTGATGATGATGATGAGTATGGTGAATGAGAGAGAGAGAGAGAGAGAGAGAGAGAGAGAGAGAGAGAGAGAGAGAGAGAGAGAGAAGTTTAAATTGCACTAGGTATTTGTTATATGAGAGATTACGATCCGTGAAAAGTTCGCAATAGTAAGAACTCACATATATCGAACATTTCACCCCATTTATCATAAGGGGTTAAGTTCCGCGACCTATTTTTAAGCACTCTAAAATCTAGATACTTATTCAGGCAACGCTTCGCAAAAAAGTGAATAAATGAATAAATAAAATGAAATCACAATAGTGATAATATAAGACTAAACAGAACAGTAAAATTTATTAATAAAGATGATGCTTGCAAAAAAGTAATATGAAAACACACTGTAAAAAATAAGAAAAGAAAATTGTGGGCTGTGTGCGGCGCGAGGAAAGCGTGAGAAAACATTTACCCCAGCGCCATCTAGGTATTGCAAGTCTGCTACCCTCCCTCACCCGCCATGCCAATGCCGCACCACAGCCGCTGCTCGCATGATGGGGTACTTTCCTCACAGACTAAACATACTTGGCACAGTTTGGTCACTCACATACGATACAATTCCCATATTTGGAATTCGCATGTATCGAATAGCTGGTGTAGTGTAGTGAGTTGTATCTGCTTCGTGAAGCTTGTAGCTATAGGCCTACCTCATATCTTAAATGCCCATGCGTCATATTGTTAGCATAAAGACTCTAGCTTCGGGGCAATGACTATAGGTAGCGGGATTTGTTATGCTTCAGGAGTCGGTGAAGTGTGTGTGTGTGTGTGTGTGTGTGTGTGTGTGTGTGTGTGTGTGTTGTTAGTAGTAGTAGTAGTAGTAGTAGTAGTAGTAGTAGTTTCAATCACTCCACAGCTACATATTCAATGAAGTTTTACTGTCCACTTCAGCGACAAAGAAAGGCAATAAAGTGTTGCTTCTTACCTACTAAAAAAAAGTGCAGGAGGAAATACACTTCTTGAACATTATGGCAAATATCGACTCATCAAAATTAAAAGAATTGCTACTGTTTTGATGCAAGAAAAATATATATGTTAGATATATTACACGGAAATTATATAACTAAAAAGGCAAAATTACACATTAGGTACGGACTGCGTTGCCTGAAAATGGCAACAAAAATATAAGATACAACAACGGTCTCAGACATTACAGCGAATGAATTTACAACATAATTCGTAGACCTAGCTTATATTCCACACGTATCCTCACACTGAACTGAAGTTAATTTTCTTACATTTCCTGTTTTATGCCGGAAGCAATGACGCTCAAGTGATTCATAACGATATTACTTGACCGGCCCTCTCTGACTAAACACCAAAAATGTTCACAAAAACTAAACCAAGAAAGCTGGTGATACTGAATGATTAGATGCACAAACATCAAGTAACATTGAGAATCACAGTGATGACACCAGAAACAGTTCTTATTTCATGTAACCACCATACGTAAAGGATAAAGAGGAAAAAAATGATAACGCCACTGTGCAGCTTATGGTTATTAAAAGCTGTTTTTATCACGAACAAACTGTAAAGCAAACACAATAATGAGACCAACACATTCATCTTGCTCACTATTTCATGGAGGAAAAGGTGTGAATCTACGAGACCACAATGTGTAGGTTGTATACTGTCCGCGAGACCCTCACTCTGCCGTGCGTGAAGTAGATGAGAACTCACGTGACTCGGGGAGGAGGAGGAAGGGAAAGGAAGAGCAACCACCACTCACCACTAGACTAGAGAAATACTGCTAGCCACCCGCTTAACCCACTGGCGGCTGGTGAGTGGTGACTGCTCTGATGCTGCAAGTCACCTCTCTTTCTCCTCCACCCCTCCTCTCTCTCTCTCTCTCTCTCTCTCTCTCTCTCTCTCGTTGATAAATTTATTTTGAAATGGAGAGAGAGAGAGAGAGAGAGAGAGAGAGAGAGAGAGAGAGAGAGAGAGACTATATTAGTTGCAAGTTAGATTTCAGAAACAGATCAGCTTAGTTCGGCTTGTCATACTACGTCTTTCTTAGAACAACTCAAACTGTATAATAAGGAAATACAGGAAGCAGAGAGTTCCACATTTCAATAGTGGAAGGATTTATAAAAAGAAAATATTAGTGATTTCTAACATGTGTTCATAAGATCGAACACAGATCGATGGGCACTGCCCGTAAACAGGCACAACGGAAGTGTTTTCCATACGGTCGTCGGTACCCAGACTCAACTTGCTCAGTCAGACTTGGACAACAGCCAGAGCGCGTGGTCGTCGTCGTCCAGGCGGGACTAGCTGCAGTAAGCCGTTTGCGGTATGATAACTATGACTATGTTGACCAATAAAGCTCTAATGAGTAAGAAATGAGATCGAGACCTTTGATCCGTACCGGGAATAGAAACAGACATGTCGGCCAATCATTAGAGTGAACAATGCATTGACAGCCTCTGCCCCTTGCCTCCATATGAGGTTTGGTGTGTCTGGCAGCGATGTCATAATGAGCGCGGGCAGTGCCAGGTGATTTCACGAAACACCAACATAGGGCACAAGCGGTAATAGACGGGCAATCTGCTCGGTTGTGCCCGCGGGCAATGGTCGATCGTCTGAACTGTCCTGACACTGTCCTGAATGTCCTAAATATATCATAATGCACCCACACTGCCAGACTTCCCTCGTCATTGTTCAGTAAAATGTCACTGTCTGGCATACTAATCCATCCCCACTACTCACTGTCATTATAAGGCGTGCAATAATATACACTACAATAACTACAATAGCACGCTATTTCTCTCTCTTTCTCTCTCTCTCTTTCTCTCATCATGTCGGCAAAGCTTATTGCTTCAATGTTATTACCAATTTCCATGGCGATATGATGTGCCATCACATGCCATCTCACATTTAGGCAATTGTTTTTTCCACTTGGCAGCAGCCACAGAGCCTACGCAGTCGTCAAAATCCACGAATCCGTACCGTCATTAGATATACGAGTACAAGATGTTCATATAAATCGTGACGTAACATTAGTAAAGAGTGATTGCATTGAAATTAAGTGTACTTTTCGTTAATCCAAGAGATACTCAATTACTGCAAGAAAGATGGTAACAGTGAGAAAACTTATCAACTCTGAAGAAAGACAGTAACAATGGAAATCGTGTCTTGCATGTCTGTAGAACCTCACTCCACGCAACTCGTTTCTAAATTGATCTGTTCATTTTTTTTTTTTTATCAAAATATATGGTTTATCCTTAATTGACAGAGAGAGAGAGAGAGAGAGAGAGAGAGAGAGAGAGAGAGAGAGAGAGGAGAAGAAATAATAAGAGTCAAAATTATATTTTTTATTGACAGACCATACCAATATGGTCTCCCTGCTCTAAGTGGGGAATTCCGTGTGCCATATCACACCAAACCATCAAATGTCACATATTTGGCAGTCTCATAATACATATTATAAGGTTTTATATCTTGAGCAACATATTCGCTACGAAACCAGATCCCTCCTCATTTTGCTGTATTATGTCATTGAGTTCCTCCAGACCCATACATCAGAGAAGGAAATGCAGAGGAATCAACAGTGGTCACAAATGGAGAGGTCCTTTCTGTGCATCAAACACTCCTGTGTATCACACTGGTAGTACACGCTTGTAAGGGAAGCTTTTGGTGGGACCAAAATAGAGGTAAAGTGAGACGAATGAAAAAGTCAAAATCTGCTCACGTGTTACACTCTTCCAAACACAACCTTAGGCAGTGCACTGCAATAGAAAATCGTAATCTTTTCACAAGATTTTATCATCCAAATTATAAGACTACTTAGTACTTAGCACTTGGATCAACGTTCTATGGTATGTCTTGCATTACCTATTATCTTTGAACTTCTTGTCCTAAGTATTTAAGGCATAAAAATGCACACACACACACACACACACACACACACACACACACACACACACACAACACAGCACAACAACACAGAATAACAACACAACACAATACATCACCTCACACACACACACACACACACATACACACACACACACACACAACACAGCATAACAACACAACACATCACAACACAATACATCACCCCACACACACACACACACACACGTAGCCTATAAATGCCATTCATTAATTAATTCTCATACTATTAACTGAATTAATTCCCACTCTTATTATGTCTTCAAACTAAGAGTAAGGCCTGACATACTGCTTTCATCCCTCCTTTATGGGCGAGAGCTACTTTTTCTTTTTCTGCAGTAAGAGATGCCGAAGAGAAGATGCTTCGTCTCTTAGTGTAGCTACTTGCGCTCTCAGCACTGAATTTTCCTTCTCCAGAAAAGAGGCACGAATGGCAATCTGCATAGGGAAACAGAGTTATTAAATTGTGTATTAGACTGGCCCCTTGAATCCTGCACTGTACATGTAATACAGCAAGTCACTGAGATCCGAGTGTCTCCAGAAATGCTACATGGTCCTTCTATCAGTTACTCAGGCGTGACATACGCTCCTCTCACCACCCACCTGATCCTCGCGCTGCTTCCTGGCGTCCCGAGACTTTTTGGCTGCCAGGTTGTTTCTTCTTCTCCGCTCGTAATACTTTTCGTCTTTCAATGTTTCTGGAATAGGTTTTTTCTCGCCTCGTGGGCGTCGTGGCGCCGAAGACGCTAACGCCCGCACCAGAAGGCTAGAGCCGCCCATCACATCTGTAACACAATCCTTGGTCATGTCATGGGAAACTTCGCTCAACAAAATAAGGTTAACCTGCTTGTCTTTTAGTAGGCCTTGTTTATCCCTAAGTTTTTAATAAGTAATAATGACAAGGTAAATATCTAGAACAAGTCGCCGTGGTACAGTGGAACCATGCGTGCTTTGGGGTTCGAGGGTCTCCAAGAGCACGGGTTCAAATCCTGTCCACGGTCCGAGTGTAGGTTGGGATTCTTCACTCGGGGCAACGGTTTCCTTACGGGTGGGCTTTGAGATGATGACAGATCCAAACATATTGTATAAGTAACGCTATTTCAACACTACAATGTGTATCAAAGGACTCACTGTCAGAGTGGAGGGAAGAGTAGGGCAGGAGTGGATGATGGTTGGTTTGAGTGGTGAGGGAGCCCAAAAGAGCTTGTGTTGCTAGAACTTGTTGCTGTTTTTGCTGCTGTTCACGAAAGCTCTCTGTCATCCTGGCTGCAATGTCTCTGTCCTCCTCCTGGCGGGTGGCTTCCCCAGGCTCCTGAATAACGAGTATAGATTATTAACAAACAAACACACTAACAAACAAACAAACAGGAGGACACAAACATGCATGAGAGAGAGAGAGAGAGAGAGAGAGAGAGAGAGAGAGAGAGAGAGATATGCGTCTGATAGTGAGCTGATGTAGACTCTGACAAGTCAAGCTTGTTGCTAAAAAAGACAAAGGCCAAGATTATAATAACATCTGCTAAAGGACACAGCTTAAAAGTCCACTGAAATTCGGAGATGTCTTCTTTTCTACCAAGGACTCCGTCAACATCTGGAGGTCCATTTAAACTTCTGCTTCATTACCATCCGGGGAGTGCTGAAAGCAAAGCTTCTTAAGACTGACCCCTCTGTTACGTAAAGCACCTAGTCGACACAGAAGGCTCATGAAGCTTTACAATCCACAGGTGAGGCCTGTCACGATGTACTGCATCCCTCATCTGAATATCAGTACCGTCTTCCCTTACTGGACCAGTGCAGCGAGGTGAACGCCTTATGAATGGTGCCAGCGGTCAGCAACAGAAACAACACCAATGGCAACGGAAACCACAACACCAGCGGCAGCAGCCACAACCACCACCACGCTGCCTACAGTAGGACGCTTCTCGCAGCAGAATGAGGGTCATTGCATAGCTCGGTGCTCTTACCGGACTGAACAAGGCCCAATCCGCTGCAGCTGTGTTCTTAAAATGCATAGGGCTCTCATATGAAATATTTTGCAAGGTCACAAAGATGATTGGTCAGTTTCCTTTTTCGCCTCGGACACGTTAGATGTATTGGTGAAAAGTTCTCAATGACTCAGAATACGGATCTTAGCTCCGCATTATTTCTACACTGACAGTGACTACAATGCTGCCAAATACAGATATCAAATCATATACAGTGACCAAGAAAATCTACCGTATTATAGATGAAGACCTAAAAATTTCCATTTAAGATGGGTCTACAGTACACGAACAGCCGCAAATATCTGGAGCAGGTGGCAAGTTTCATCCGATAGCATCAACACGGCGAAGAGTAGCCGCTGGCTCGCTAGTCGCTGCATCAAAACATACAATCAGGATGGAGATATCTGACGACCTAGTTGCTGTAATTGGAAGTTTGACGATATACTTCAAGAAAACAGAAAAGACGTTATTGTGGGCAGGTTTCCTCAAGTGACGATGTTGATAAACCAATTCCACTTCTATCTTCCACTTGTTTCACTCTACAACAATATTTCTTTTTTTTTTTTCCTATTATGTACGAGTATCTATATTCGTTCAAATTTGACCCAGAAAATTACCGGAAAACAGCCGAACAAACCGATATAGCGTTGTCCAGAGGACTACTCCGGCAACGCGGCTGCATTTCGCAGCCGCGTTGCACAAATCCAAGTAGCCGCGAATTGCCCAGTATAAACCAGCATTTAGAGTTTATTTGAAAATTTGATAATTATTATGCAAAATTACAGTGTTTTTTTCCGACAGATTGTCCTACATGTACGATACGTTAGCATCACAATGCAGTGAACTTGACAGATATAGCGAAGAATCAGTGTCTGATACGTACGCATGACGAGGTCTCCATGTGCTTGTGTACCTGTATCCAAACACAGCTCATGCTTACCATCCTAAGGAAAAAATTTAATTAGATAATTAGAGAGAGAGAGAGAGAGAGAGAGAGAGAGAGAGAGAGTGTGTGTGTGTGTGTGTGTGTGCACGAAGCACTGTACCTGATGAGTATCCTGGTGGCGGCTTCTATCCCAGTACCCGCCACGGTCTCTGCTATCGTCAGCTCCTCTGTTGTAGATGTGGTTCTGGTCATACTGTTCCACCAGAGTGTCGTAAAGTGGATGAAAGGTGTTCAAAGGCTGGTGTTCTCCGGGGCGCTGGTCGTAGGTTGGTTCTCGTGGTAGTGTTGAGTTAGAAGGAATGTTGTGGTGATCATCGCTGTAACGACTGTAACTCCTTTGTGTTGTGGGGGGCGGGGACAAGGCACGAAGGGGCGACATGGACAAGTTATGAGGCTCAGGACTGCCGATGCTCCCCTCGCTGATACCTGATGGAAAAAAGACTAACGTTAGAACTCCGTCTACGAAATGAAAGGACACAAGAAATGCTTTCATATCTGACTCATCTTATTGGACCACGCATGTAGTGTGTTTACTATCAATGCCAATTCTGCAAAAGGTTGTTCATCAAGACCAATATTTGTTTTCAACGGTTTTGTTTCAAGCCTCTTCCTGTCTGCCAATGTTCTTCTCTGGTGTCTTAATGTGTGGACCTCGATCATCACGCACTTTGAGAATTACCGCGTTCTGAGTATTCCAGTAATGGAATCGGAGCGTAACTGTTGTTAAGAGGGGAACTCTGGGGTTGAGTAGGGATCAGGAACTAAGCAACGCGGCTCCAATTACCTACGAGAACCATTGATCGGTCTCCCTCCACCACGTGACACCTGCCTCACCTCTTGCATTTTTTACCCGGATGATACCTCTGTCTGGGAAGCAAACCACATGTTACCGTGCGCACGTTTCGTATCCAAATCTCCATTCCATAAGCTTTGTCCTTATAAACATTGTGTTCTACAGTGTAAATATATTTTTTTCACGTTGCTCATTAATTGCATCCGTTTACCATTATGATATCCGCTAACAAACCCATTTGTCAGACAGCATACTTGAGCATAATTGATGTCTACTCAGAACAAGTTTAGATACTACAACAAGGATGACTGTTGTAACGTTTGGGTGGGAGCCGCTGCTACGCGACCATGCTTTATGGTGTCATAATTCAAGGGTTGCGTGACGCGCCGCTCACTTCACTACACTGTAACTAATGCGTCACTACGATCACTAGCCAGAAAAGAGTTTACTAAAATGGTATTTGTTTCACATCTTATAAAGTCTTGTGATTTTATTAACTCGCAACGAATGGGCCAACTAAAAAGTAATACTTATAGTAAATATACCACTAAGGTTTTCTTAATTGGTCTTTTATGAAACATTTCTTCTTGCATGGGTAATACCGAACTGAAATGATAAATAGAATAACTGATACATAACGTTTTAATTTAGGGAACACGGAAAATGTTCGCAGCACTTCGTACCCGATACTGTGTTTGAACGATGATATTGTTGTGTTCTTACGTAGTTAAGTATAATTGATCGTTCAGTAGATTACCTGCATCACCCTCTCCACTTCACTGGTCACTTCCTCATTAATTTCAATCAAGTTAGATATCTAAGTTTCAAATAAAAATGTACTAAAATACAAAACCATCGAAGGACTTATAACTTGTCATGGTTACATACGTCACTAAGTAATTCACGGCTGGTCTTCAATACAAGTCTTTACAGCACATCACGAACACTCAAAATTATATTCAACAACAATAACTTCATGAAAAAATAAGCACACTCGTCATTTCATCCTGTAATTGTTGTCCATTTACATACTTCTAGCAAACATACCACGGATAAAAGGAACTCAAATATGCTCAGAAAAAAAAATACCCAAATATTCAGTAAATATAGAAAAGTCTTCAACAAATGCATTTCTTTAGCAATTACTGAATTTGTACAACGTAGATCTAATAACAGTTCCTTCAAGCACTCATGACATTACAGTCCATGTCACCAAAGAACCTCCTCTAAAACAAAGAATAGAAATACGCAACCTCACATCGCTCAACTTAAAACGAAAACTTGAAAAGATTAAAAAAAAAAAAAAAAATCCCACAGCTGCCAGGAAATAACCATGGAGTAAAGATATCTTTTGCCAATCATCCGACACAGCTAACTCTTGCATAGGATTGCTGAACGACACACACACAATTCTCTCTCTCTCTCTCTCTCTCTCTCTCTCTCTCTGTGTGTGTGTGTGTGTGTGTGTGTCTCTCTCTCTCTCTCTCTCTCTCTCTCTCTCTCTCTCTCTCTCTCTGTGTGTGTGTGTCTGTGTCTCTCTCTCTATATCTCTCTCTCGTATATATATATGTGTGTGTGTGTGTGTGTGTATATATATATATATATATATATATATATATATATATATATATATATATATATATATATATATATATATATATATATATATATATATATATATATATATATATATATATGAATGGAGTTTTGTTTATTGTTTCGTCGCCATAACTGCTTATGTTTTTTTTTATTCACGATTAGTTAACGTATTACATGAACACACACACACACACACACACACACACACACACACACACACACACACTATACGAGGGAAATAATAGAAGTGGGCGTGTTGAGGGATTTGTCAAGTAAGTTAAAGCATTACAGCGAGGGGGAGGCAATCGAAGCTGTGGTGTGATTGAGCGTCATGGTGGATGTGTATGTATACCACGGAGGGAGAATGTGTTGTTAGTAACCGGTGCACAGGTTCCACAGTGATATATTATTCAACATTGTTATTACAGATGACAGTTCAAACCCCAAATATGACCATCGCAATGTTATTAGTTGAGTAAATACATATCATAGAAGTACCTCCCAAATACATGAACTTGTTTGTGTTACATAAGTAGTAATACAAGTCTGAAGTTTCGTCAAAATTTTAGGGAGAAGCTGACGTTGCAAGGCGCCGAGGGTGTGGTGCGGATGTGATGACTGGCTCATGAAGGCGCACGAGATAATTCACAAACTTGTCCGTCTTTTCCTGCCATAAACTTTTGGTCATAAAAGTAAATTGTGCGCGAAGAGTTATACCAATAATACTATCAAGTGTACTCAACGTACTGCATTGTTTTGAACATTGAAATATTTAATCATCTTTACACGAAAACTGATTGTCGTCCTCTCCCTCACAACATGCTGACAGTCACCCACACACCGTCTCTTTTCTACTACTCTGTTTCTGCACGGCATCGCTCATCCATTTCACCCTCTCGTCCTACTCGTGTTTTTCTTCCTCTTGGAACATTCAGAGACAGAGCCTCTCAAAAACTTTGAGCTTTGTTCCATTTATATCCATACGAATGTTTCCTATTCATCTAATAAATAGTACAGTAGCCGTCTAGCATGTAACGTGCTTATATGGGAAAATTAATTACTTGCAGGTTTTGGGCATATGCTGTCCTTTTAAATAATCATAGAATTATTTTTCCAAAGAGAAAAATTAATATTCATCAAAACGGTCTAATTTCTCTCTATATGATCAAATAAACGAACGCATATAACCCTATCCTATAAGGGAGAGCGCGTCGAGTCAGGTCAAGGCTGGTCTCATGGGAGTTGAGGGCTCCTGGATGCGGATTTCAAAATTCCGAGGAAATTGTTGTGGCCTTTTTTCAAAACTTTCAATACTTTCTACACATATACTGTTCATACGATATGGAAATGAATTTTACATAAGCAATTCCTAAGTTATAGTTCCCCTCACGTCATTCATAAGGTCAGTTTTCCTGAGGACCGCGTGTTGGAGCCTGGAGGCAGCGTCGCACAGGCCTTCCTCAGGCTCCCAAGGGGCTCCTGGGGTCGTTGGGGCGGTGGCGATCGTGGAAGTTGGGTTATTTTAGTTTCCGGTTACCATTTTTAATAACATTCCAATATTGCAGCTTCTTTTCGCGGCACAATGAAGTTTAAAGTCATCATTATTATTACTATCATTATAATTACATGTATTATTGCTCAAAACAACATGTATAGTATCACCTGTTGCAAATATAATATACACGTCTGATCCACACCAAAAGAGGCATTCACATCCCTCACAAGTCATAAGTGTCATCACGTTTACCCTGCATACTCCACCTCTTTCAACTCCTGATATGCGAACTTTCACTAATACTTCACAAAGTAAATCACATGCTTCGTTGTCAACATGAAATCAAATAGTACAAATTTATCATTTTGAATCATGTTATGCTGCTGTGACAAGCGACTTACCTGAACCTCCGTCAGAGTCAAGGGCGGCCTGGTGATGCAGTTTTTTAGACAGTAATCTAATTTCTTGTTCTCGCATCATCAATAAATTGTTTAAGAAACTCTGATGATCAGTTGTCCTCCCCTGGCCTGCCATTTCTTGACTGTCCTGTCCTCGAATAAGAAAATACTCGATCTAACGCAGGCGTATCGCACTCCACAGCCGCACGAGCGACTGTCCACCACCAACTGGTTGAGTAGAGTTGATCCGACCACCTCACTATCCCCTCCTTCCCTCTCTCCCCACCCCACACCTGTCCTTACTCCCACTGGTCAAGAGGTCAATTTGCTCATGCAGCTCTCCATCACCGCTTTATTTGTGTTTATGTTTCATTGGCTACTATTTATGGTAATGGCATATTTGGTATCAGTGATATTTATATTGTGGCCCAAAAGAAGAAGAGACAGAATGTATAAATTAATAGGACTCAAAATAGAGGACAGATGTTGTTTAGTGAAACTTGACGAAACTCAGGAAAATGGTTTAATTCCCATAAGGGAATAACCGAGGTCACGTGAGGGTACATAACGGGCAGGTCACCTTGGGTTCTCATGTGACCTGCGGCTCTCACGGGTAAAAGAATTAAGAAAGGTCGACCTGGCCACTCCTCAGGTCTCGCCTCAGTCTACTGATTGTCAAGTGTCAATCTTTCTTTACGAGTGTTCGAGGCATGACCGCCGAGGCCCAAGTGTCGCGCTGGTGCCTCACTCTTAATCAATACCTGGCAATAGTTACACTAAGTAGAGTAAGCTCACACCGATACCACTCATGCACCAAACTTTAAAGAAAGAGAGAAAAAAAAAACACGAACCACGCAGTCCATGACGCACGCAATTTTCAGTTTTTACTGAAATCTAACATAAAAGGCATGAGCAGGTGTAAGCAATATGACAACAAGAACCACTCACATACTTGCCTCACAAACGACTCATTGTTTCATTTCAGGTACTCTCCACGCGTGTTCTTGGTTAATACTTGAATCTAACAGACAGAAGGCTGGCTTCTGTAATGTGTGCGTGTGTTATCACGGCCGTCTGTTGGTCACCCAGCCAGTCTTTCCCCTACGGAGAGCTCAGAGCTCGTAGTGACCGATCATCAGGTAGAACTGAGACCACACCACACTCCACACACCGGCAAAGCGAGGCCACAACCTCTCGAGTTACATCCCGTACCTATTTACTGCTAGGTGAACAGGGGCTATACATT
>NC_059297.1:25866689-25901689 GCF_017591435.1 Portunus trituberculatus
GGTGTATACTCAAACACTTCCCGGAGTATTTCTAACGAGTGCCTTGCAGAAGAAAATTATCTTGTCAGAAGACCGAATTTACATTGATCTTCACTGTTATCTTACTATTCTCTTATCCGTCTCTTCTGATTATGCTCTTTAATGATTTGATCCTTGGCATGCACATGTAGTGCACTGCACACATCCGTTAGGCCAGGCGCACATTGAGGCATAGAGCAGAGCAGAGCAGGGTAGACACATGGTAGGGCAGGACAGGGCAGCACTGGTGTGGTGAGCACATTGAGAAGCAGTCTCGTCCTGTGCGGTAGTGTTCATCATGGCAACAGAAAACTTAGAATCTCCAAGTCGTATTTGCAGTTTTCATACAACAATAGCCTATCAACAGAAAACCTAATCTCCAAGTCGTATTTGCAATTTTCACACAGCAATATCCCATACTCACCATCTTTTAATTGTAGACTCAATGTAATGTGAGCCATTAACTCGTCCTTAAAAGTTCCTCTCATATAATCAGGATGACTAGTGTCATAAAGCACTCTTTGATGGCGAACAGCCTCTATGAGTTGCTCCGTGGACGACATTGTTGAGTACTAAAGAGTGAGTTGCTATCAAGCTGCGCCGCACGTGGCACAGGAAACTGCGTTCGAACGACTGCGGCGCGCAGGGCAGGCCCAGGGCCCATTCAATGGGCCCTGGGCAGGCCGACATAGATCTGTACCTGTGCTGTGCTGTCCTGCGTGTCAGTATGCGTGCTTAGGTTTAAACCAGTGAGATGCAGTTTTCTGCCCTGCTCTGTGCTGTGTCGCCTATGTTGCCTGAGTCTCAATGTGCGCCCGGCCTTACACTTGAACATAAACAACCACAGCTCAGTGAAGTTAATGCTTGTAGTGTTTAGGCTCGGTTAGTAAAGTTACTCCTACAATCCATGCATTTTCATTACCTCAACCTGTCTGCCTTTGTTCCCCTTTGATGTCAATACTCCCGCCCTTTTCTATCATAATTTCCATGGTTGCAGCTTTTCAGAACTTGCTAATTACATGTTTCTCCCACAGCCGTACTGCTAAAACCTTCCATTTTATTTAATTTATCTCATTAATGCAAGAGTTAACCAGTATCATTACTCTTTTAATTCATTTTGACGATAAACTCTTAGTCTGGAATCATCTTCCTGTTTCTCCATTTTCCTTTCACTGACTCGAACTGTTTCAAAGGAGAATCATCGAAACACCTCAGAAACTGAATAAGCTTGCTCTTTTTGTAACACGGGCCTTCCCGTGTAATTTCAATGGGCGGTCGGCAATGTTTTGGTTAGGTGGGTGGTGTGTACTGTGTCGTGTCAGCTTTTTGAATATGTATCTCACAGTTTCTTTTAAACTGTTCTGGTCCTTCTGGAGCACCTTGATCTTGGTCTCCACTGGCTAGTTTTGTCAATCGCCGTGGTGTGAGCGGCGGCAGCGGCCTGAACGCACGCCACATGTAAACAAAACAGTGACAAAACACGCGGTGCCACGGTGGTGAGTGTCCATCACCAGGGACTCATGGATGGCAGTAGGTACACAGACAGTAGCAAGAACCCAACAAGAAAACTCACTGAATGTAAACATCACTCCACCATCGCACACCAGTACTAGACTACTAGTAGTGCAGATATAGAAGGTTCCCATAACTTCTACTCAAACATACCTCTTACCTAAGCCAGAACAACTCACCATCGAACTATTAACGTATGGGACGCTAGAGGTTGACACCATAGCAGGACGGCCCCCGCAAACCTGCAATAAGGATAATGACAAGCACTATAGAAGATAAACAAGGTTAGTGAAGGTACCAATATCTTGTACAAACAGACCTTGCATCTCTGGAAGGAACTTAAGTCTTATTTCGTAGAATTGAGTTAAGAAGCACAATTTATTTAAAGCCCCCTTTAATAGTTAGTGTGCATCTTCGAGATAATATGCAAGAGTTTAGAATAAGTGAATGACTCCTGTGAAAAATACATAGAAATACTTTTCCTGACCAAATTCTAGTTAGAAATAAGTGAAGTTTACTCTGTTGTAGCTGGTGTTGCCCTGAACTCTGCTGATATTCTCCAGAATTTATCATTTAATCAAGAACTTTTATCACTGTTGAACTTGAAAACAATGTTGAACACAGCTTCATGTGGAGCATAATCTCTGAATGTGCCTGGGTAACACTGCTTCTCAAAATGAGAAACTTCTTTGTATCAGATCCCATGCTCACCATCTTATCCACTATGCCACCACTTCCCTTGACAGACTGCATTCTTTTATCTTTTTTCATATGGAAATTTTGATGGTAATGTATTGGAGGGTTTAATGGTGAGTGGCTTTAAATAAAGGTTTGACATTGTTGTTGAAATGGAATTCCTTCCAATTATCCTGATACCTACAGGTTTAGGGTGTAATTAATGGGAACCCATGATCTAGTAATCGGCCTGGCTTGGAGATACCTATGGTCCTCTCCCAGATAGGAACAGAAAGGTTGTTCATTATTGTATATCTAGTTTATGTAAATTTAGCAGTTTACATAACATATTTGGTGGCTGATGAAGCCAATGTAAGGTGACAGGTGAGGAATGACGAGACTCACTAGCAATGTAGAAAATGTATACTAGTGGTGTTTTCCCATCAACTTCAGTTTTATCAATGTAGAAATATTCTTGTTGTAAGTTCTGTGAGAATTATTGTTGTAATTCTATTCCTAAATCTTATATTTTGTTTGAATCCTATGAGGGGTTGTTAATTTATATTGAAAATCCCTCTTGCCAGTTTGGGTAGCCTGAAGGTTAACAATGATGACTTTTTTTTTTTATTTATTTATTTTTTTTTTTTTATATCACTAGCATTAATGCATGTACAGTACTGGTCAAATTTAGACAGCTTTATAATGAGGTGAGGAAAGTTAATGGGATCCTGGTGATACTCTGGTATACAGAATAGGTCTTGTTAATGGTAATCTCTTGTATGTATGCAGATCCATTGATGATGGGTGATGAAAATTCAGGCAGTCCCATGAAGCTGCACACTGAGTATCTGTCTTCAGGTGTGAATCAGATCAGTATGGGCATTGACTGGAACACTGATGGTATAGTGTGCTATGCAGCAAGCACTGGTGTGCTGCTCTATGACCCACAGGTACCTAAACTTAACAACTTGTTTTTTGTAACCTTCAGACATTCATTATCCTTTATGGGTAATCCTCAGAATATCCCTAATACTTGTTTTCCCTTAACCTTTTAACTCTTTTTGACAACCAGTATGTATATTGTAACAGGTGTAATAGATGCCTGCAAAAATGGTATTTGTTCCTTAGAAGGTTTCATGCACAATGACAGTGGACTCCATTGCAGTTTGTTGAGGCCCATCCATGTGTTAGGCTTTAAATTCCTCACTTTAGAGTATGACTTAGAAGCAAATTGATTCCCCTGTGTTAGACATGATTTGTGTTGGAAATTGCATGTTAGCAGCAATCTGACATTATTAAAACCATTACTGGTCCTTTTCAGCACCACATACCACCATTTTTCTTTATCATCCTTTCAGAGCTCTGTTTGTGTGTGTGTGTGTGTGTGTGTGTGTGTGTGTGTGTGTGTGTGTGTGTGTGTGTGTACGCGCGTGCACGCGCTCAAACACCTACTTGTATAGAATATACATTTTCTTCATTAGGTCCATGCCGTGACTGGGGCCAGCATCAAGCATCACACAAAGAGGGTGACTTGTGTGCGTTGGGTCCATCCGACTCCAACAGGAAGCTGCATGGTAGTGTCTGGTGGTGGTGATGGCAAGGCTGTGCTGTGGACTATATCACAAAAAAGGACAGAGGGCCTTCATGTGCTCAATCCACTCAGTGTTTTAGGTAATAAAGATATATGATATATCACCACTTGTCAAGTGCTCATTGCATGCATTAATTTTCATTAATTGAAAAGCACATAAGTAATAGCTTTGTGAAATGTTCAGTTTGGAAGATAAATGATGCACTATCAAATATCAGCTTATTACATTCATAGTAATCTAGTAGCATTTTTTTCCAGATCATGGAGATTCAGTGAATCTGGTTGATGCCACAGTGGTGAAGGTTAAAGAAAAGGAGATGATTCTTGTTGTAACAGCCTCAACAGACTTAATCAGCACATGGCTTGTTTGTCCTGAATCTGGTAAAAGTGTTGTGTTATTCAGTATTGTTCCTTTATAGTGAAAGTCATTGCCACACTTGTATTTCTAGGTTTTATATAATGCTAAGAACATAAAAGATTAATCACTGATTTATCATTCTAGTTATCTTGAGTCCATTTCATTATTCCCATATAGTGAACAATACTAAATATTAAATTTATAAGGAATGTTTCTATATGCAACAATTTTATTTTTTTTTTTATTATTTTTTTATTTATTTATTTATTTTTTTTTCAGAAACACATGAACATTTACATTCATCTGCTCCTCCTGGAAATGTATTCCCATTGAGCCTTCGATTATTTGAAGTTTCTGGGGCAAAATTTCCAGTCATTGTGTGTGGTGGACATGACAGTAGAATTCATATTCTGGCAGCAAGGGAACTTGGAGTGTACTACTCAGTATGTAGGTTATCTGGTCATGAAGACTGGGTAACCTCATTGGCAGTCATGAAGGAAGGTAAGAAGAGCAACTGGAGAGTTATTATATTTTTTCCCTTTTACTCAAGACATTAATGAAAGATTGTCATATGAATGTATCTGCAATTAAATCTTTGCAATATTGGATAATTTGGGGTTCAATATATTGCCAGAGAATGTTTTATAGTTAGAGAAGTTAGATGAAAGGTATAAAGTACAGATGAATGTAATTTGAGAGTAACTTCTGTCATAGCCAGATAGAAAATTTTAAGATTTAGGAGTGTGAGCATGATAGAAAGTTAAGACAGAAAATAGGCATCCACATTTTGGTGAGGAAAAGATGAAGTTTTTAGTAGAGAAGTGGTGTTTCTCAGGTGAATTAAATCTAAGATCACAAATGTTGCAGAAATTAATAAAGAAAAGTTTTGGGGGATGTCAAAACACTTGCAATTGATACCAGAAGAAAAGCAGTCTGATGTGAGGATATTTGTGGTCCCTTCCTTAGACAGGGACTCCAAGGCTAATGTAGGAGTTACTGTATCTAATTTTGAATTTTTAGAGAATTGTTTGCATATATTGGGTGCATGTAGAGTTGTGTGAAAGAAAAGGGGCAAATTGAGTGCCTCCTTGTGCTGTGAGACACAGAGGTATGACATGTTTTTACCATTAATTGTGTAATCATTTTACATGAAAGTTTGCATAGCTAGGGTATAGCATTCATAACTTTCCAATGCCTTTATTTATTTTTTTTATGAAAATTTGGAAAAATTAAGACCATTTTTTAACCCCTAACTAAGAGGATGCTTAATAAGTTAACCGTCTCCATTTCTAGATAAAATTCTAGACTTCTAAAATGTCAGAAAACTATTTCAGTTACATGAATTTGTGTTTTCTTTTCATTCCAATTGCAATGATGTATTTCTTAGCGTACAATGATATGGGAGAGCAAAGTTGTTGCATATTAAATAATTATGTAACTGGTATATGTTGTGAGTATTTGAGTCAAAGGACACCAGAGTTGCTTAGTCTCTCTCTCTCTCTCTCTCTCTCTCTCTCTCTCTCTCTCTCTCTCTCTCTCTCTCTCTCTCTCTCTCTCTCTCTCTCTCTCTCTCTCTCTCTCTCTCTCATGCACACATAAACATGACTATATAGAAAAGATATGTTTATGAAACACAATCCAAGCATGTGTCTCATTGAGTTTTTTATTGTTTCAGATGATGGAGGGCTCCTGTTGGCCAGTGGCTCCAAAGATGCAACAGTACGATTGTGGAAATTGTTTAAACTACAAAACATAAATGAACCACAAGAGGAACAAAATGCTTCAAGCGTAGAGTTGAAACTGAAGAGTATAACATTTGAAATACCATCTTTGTGTGAAGATATTTCATTGTGTGCCTTGCTTGATACTGTCTTGTCTGGACATGAGGGTCTTGTGTCTGAGGTGTGTTGGGCCAGCCCATCATTCCAGGGTAAGTTTATTGGTGATCTCAGCCACTCTGCAATTTATTTCCTTGCTGTTGAATGTGTGTTGTGGAAATCAGGTATCCAAATGAAACAAGATGGTACATGACAGTAATGAGAGTATGTATGAAAAATGCAGTGTGAGAATAATACATGTGAACATGTAATATATGTGACAGAAAGGAATGCACTGAGGTGGTATGACTGTATTGAAAAGATAAAGAAAGAAAAGTTGGTGATGGAAGTTGGTTATTGGTGAAATTAAAGAAGCTGATAGGAGATGAATGTTACTTGAATGATGGAAAGATAGTGTAAAGGAATATGTCTTGTATAAAAAGTATTAGTAGAGGCCGAGTGTTTGATCTTGGTAAGAAAGGAATGTTTGGACAGGAAGAGATGGAGTTTCTTTTGCAGTGGTCACACATTTGTGGATGCCCCCAAAGAGAGCAAGGTGTTAGATGAATAAATATATAGATAGAAAGATCATAGTAAATAATAGCTTACTAATATATAATTATTTATTAATAAATGTGATGGTAGAATATTTCAAAATACACCTCAGAATTCATTAGACTGTAGCTGTAGGTGGTGCATAAAATAACTCATAAGAGTTGAACTTCTTCACTGATGTAATGTTTCTGACATGGACAAGGTAGACAGAATGCTGATTACTCTTATTGAAAATCAAATAATCAGAAAAAAGGTTTCATGGTCATGCCTTCATGGGGATGGAGATGTTGCAGAATAACCAACTTCATGAAATTGTTTTAGGTAGAAGTGAGACGAAGTTTCCAGAAAAAGTTTTCAGTAAAGGACAGACCAAGGATGTTATTCATTATACATGCTCTTAAAAAAAATAGCTATTAATATGCCAGCAAATACAGCAAAAATCACATTGCTTTGCACAGTAGGAATGGAACTCTGACATAAATCGAAGACCCCTTGTACTGAATTGAAAAATCATATGATGGCTTATATTTCATGTAAAGGAAGAATAGAAAAAATCAGATATATTTTTTTGATATTAGGTGATAAACTGCAAGCAACATACAGACTTTTGACCTGCTCCAAGATGCAAGACCGCTCTATTATTATCTGGGAGCCCAATGAAGACACAACATCCAGCATGTGGCTGGAGGTGGCTCGTCTTGGGGAGGTTGGAGGCAACATGGAGGGTTACTACAGTTGTCAATTCAGTCCTGATGGATCACAAGTGTTGGGCTGCAGCTACCAGGTGAGTCAATAGACAAATCTCAAGGTAGATGGAATTTTCCATTGTTGCTACATCTCTGAAAAGAGGAGCAGCAGTTATAATGTTGGGGACTGTTTGTAATAGTTTTCATAAACTAAGGACAATCACATGGTTCTCCAGTATAGTATGTATGATTGATTATCAAGGTGACTGGTGTATGCAATGTGTGGTGCATGATCATTTAGGCAAATTCTTCCTTATTTGTGTCATTCTATGTGAATTACCAGTAAGTATGACCTATTATATATTGGTACCTTAGAAGAAAGAGTTGATTTGTGGTGTAATACCAATCATCACCTAGTTTACATGTGCAAAGATGTCTAGGGTTTGATTTTAGAGCCTCTGTTGCCTTAGACTTACTATCAACCACTGCCTCAATGCTGAACCTTGGCCTCCTATGACACAGGCTCATTTCCTGATACTCTTTTTTTTGTGGGGATGGGGGAAGAAAAGGTGCATCTTATGAGCCTTCAAGTACAGTAATTTTGTTTGTTGTACTTAAGTAAACATCAAACTTTAAAATTTTTCTAACTTATGTAAGAGAAATATTTTTTACTGTTTATTTACTTTTGATTTCCAATGATGAGTGAAGTAATATGTGACTGTCCCCAGGGAGCCCTTCATCTATGGGAGCTACAAGATGGTGCATGGGAGCCTTGTGTGGTGGCTGGTGGACACTTCAATCAAGTGGCAGACATAGCTTGGGATTTAAGCAGCAGGTAACACCTGTAAAAATCTATAATATATGTTTCATACTGAATTAATGATAAGGGTTACATATCTACTACTTCTGTTTAACCTGTAAACAGCTGTACACCTCTCAGCAGGCTAATATGGAAACTGTTGTATACCTTTTGAAAGTGCAAATTTTACATTGCTGCCACAAAGTTGCCTAGTCATATTTATTTATATTCCTTAGATTATAGACAATTCTGCAAGGCAGACTAAATATGAGTGATATAGATGATGTAATTTCATTGATAAATTTCAAAATCAATCTCTTGTCATGTAGTAATTTTTTTTCAGATATCTGTTATCAGTCAGCAAAGACCAAACTACCCGTCTCCATGCTGGTTGGAAAGCCAATAATGAGGTAAGTGATTAAATGAGGCGTCATGTCTGAGAGGCATAACCCCACAAACCACCATTTTTTTTTAGTTAGCACCTGATCAGGCCACTAGAGGGGTCTAGTATTCATGTGGAAGTAGTTGCCAGGCATAACTAACCCTTATGTTCCCATTAATGAAGCTTGAAAATATATGTTTCCCTCTCCGAACACAATGTTAGTTCGTGGGTTCTGTGCCACAGAGGCTCGTCTTTTAAACACCATACACATAGTATTCACGCAATGTTCTTATTATTTTCCACATAAATATGTGGATTACAGTGTCAACCATGAGTTTGAGTGATACCAGTGTGGAGCCTGATACCTGTAGGCAGACTTGAAGAGCATGTATAGGAAGCGCTGTTCAGCTTCCGTTCATTAGTGGCGCAGGCAATTTTTTTTATAGTGGTACCCATATTAGGGCCCATATTAGGACCCAAGATGCCCTAAGTGCATCTTGGGTGTAACCATCTAGGACCTAGGTATCATGGTGACATGTAGGTAACTTTAAACCACTCAATAAATGGCATAGTTTCAAGGCGGTATGTGGTGGGATTCGAACCTACGTGTGGATGTCTGCCCAATCCCATGCTCACCACCTTATCCACTACGCCACCAGTATTGTTCTATCAAGTAGGTAGAACAATAGGCTGTTGAATCAAAATGTATGTATATTTTTTATTTATAAAAATTTATTAGAAATCAGGATTTGGATAAAAATTGCTGTAACTTTCTTAGTATGTTTAAATTATAGACTAGTTTTCATAAACACACTTAAAGTTTACATAACATATTTTGGGTTTGGCAAAAATATGAGTCACAAACAAACAAATATACAAACAAACAAGCAAACACAAACAAACTCAAATATGCTTTAAAAAATAGATATTGACCAGGTGATTGATATGACATATAGTGCTAATACATTACTTACATTTTGCATTAGAATAACAATACTTAACTTCAATGCATAATATCTCAAAAAGCGAATACCGGATATACTGGAATGTGATGCCTTAATTGCCATTAGCCCTCCTCTGGTATAGTCTAAGCAAAGTTCATAGATGCTAGTTGCAGATATCAACATATAAGGGAAACTATACCTGATGAAAAAAGTTTATAAAATCTTTATTTTTACTTATTCATTATGTAAGTTATTGACAATAATTCAATTAATGCTGTTACATACAAGATGTCCGGTGAAGAAAGTCACTTATTCTCAGAAATGAAGGGTCGTTATTTTTATTTTGAATTTGAAATATCCTATGGTCAGATGCTTTTAGTGGCATGCTTTAGATATTACAGGGAATTCAAATGTGAATGCACACCAATGGCAAGTAGCTGCACACCAGCCATCCCACAACATTCAGCTGATCACTTCACAATGATCATTTAGCATAGTGAAAGAGTCTTGCTGCATTTTTTCACTAGACCTCCTGGTTCAGAGTTATGGGTGTATTGAGTTTTTATATATGACTGTGCACCTTTTCAGGAGGCACCTGTACAAATACAAATGGACTTTGTTTGTATATATGGAGGCAAACAATTACTGCCCCAGTCTTATATCGGATGTCTGAATTGATACATTTTATAACGGTGACAAACTGTTATTTCTACATAATCAGAAATATTAGGGATATGCTTGCTAAATTCTATGGCATCTATTCAAGAATCAGACCCTAAAGCTTCCTTTGTTTTTGTTGGTGATGTTAATGCACATCATCAGGATTGGTTGAACTCCGTTTCTCAAACAAATCAACATGGTCGGGCTGCTCTAGATTTTAGTAATCTCACCGGTTGTGAGCAGATCGTTCATAGCCCAACTCACGTCTCGGGTAATTGCCTTGATCTTCTTTTTACAGACGCCCCCTCTGCAGTAACTTTGCAGGTCGTCCCTCCCCTTGGTAGCACAGACCACTCTGGCTTGTCTTTCAATATTCAAACTTCATTTCCTATTCCGGACGAGCCAATATCGCGGAAAGTATTTCTAAAGTCACGAGCCAATTGGACTGGTGTCATTGCCGATTTTAACAACATTGTATGGCGGGAAATTTTACATTCTGATAGTCCAATTGATTCCCTTAACAGTGTTTTACTTAACATTAGTGAAAGAAGAATTCCTTCTAAAATAATTCGAAGTCGTCGCAAGGACAGTGCCTGGTTTAATGATGACTGCAGGCGTGCTCAGCGTGGAAAACAGGTTGCTTATTGTGAATGGTCCCGACTGCGTTCACCTGAATCATGGGAAAATTACGTTCGTCTGCGTTTATTTGCCCAACGTACATATTCTAGCGCACAGGATGAGTACAATGAACACCTTAAAAATGTTCTGATTGGCACCTCCCAACCACACTCATGGTGGTCAGCTTTAAAGCAATCACTCTTTGGTGTGGACTCAAGTTTACCTCCTCTGTCATGTACTGACGGTTCAATCTGCCATAATTCTAAGGACAAAGCCAATCTTTTAGCTTCCGTTTTAACTCGAAACAAAGTGATGAAGAGTTTGATCTGCCGCCGTCTTGTCCCCAGGACATTAAATTACACTCCATTGCCTTTAAGTCCTCCGAAATCTTAAGATATCTTAATGAGTTAGACTCATTCGGGGGTTGTGATCCTTTGGGTTTTCTGCCTCTTTTTTACAAAAAGATTGCTTCTCCTCTCGCTCCAAAATTGGCAGTTATTTTTAGAGCTCTTTTTCGTAAGGGTTCTTTTCCGGTATGCTGGCGTACTGCAAATGTTACCCCTATTCCAAAGGGATCTTCATCCTCCATTCACCCCGGTGACTATAGACCCATTTCCATAACCCCGGTGTTATCTAAGATTTTTGAGCGCCTGCTGGCCAAGCGTCTCAATCGTTTTTTAGATATTAATAATTTGTTGCCATCTAGTCAGTTTGGTTTTAGAAAAGGTCTCAGTACTTCTGATGCTCTCGTTTGCATAACGCACGACATGCAAGCTGCCCTTGATGCTGGTCATGAATCTAGAGTAATTTCACTTGATTTTAGTTCTGCATTTGATCGTGTTAATCATAGAGCCCTTTTATCGAAAGTTAGATCTATTGGTATTGGTGGCCGCGTCCATCAAGTTCTGTCAGAGTTCCTAACGAGTCGAAGGCAGCGTGTGACTGTTGATGGCTGCCTTAGTTCTTTTAGTCCAGTTGTATCCGGTGTTCCGCAGGGAAGTGTTCTGGGACCTCTTCTTTTATTATTTATACATCTGACATGTGGTGTGGGATTGAATCTAATATGGTTGCTTATGCTGATGACACCACTATATATGCGACAATTCCTTCCCCACAGGATAGGCAGAGAGTCGCTAATGTACTCACTCAAGATGTTTCAAGGATTCTGTCATGGTGTGATCGGTGGGGTATGAAACTGAACCCGAGTAAATCCCATAGTATGGTTATTAGCAGATCAAGGACACCTTTCCCAGTTCACCCTGATATTGTTGTCAACGAAGTACCTATTCCTAATTGTTCGTCTCTGAAGTTACTCGGAGTCACCCTTGATCCCAAACTTACTTTTGAGTTGCACTTGCGTTCACTTGCATCATCAGTCTCATGTAAAGTTGGTTTGTTACGCAAATGTAGGCGGATATATTCCTCTGATGATATTGTAAGAAATTGCTTTTACTCTTTCATACTGCCTCATTTTGAATATTGTCACTCTGTGTGGATCTCTGCAGCAGAGTCTCACTTAAAGCTTTTAGATAGAGCATTCAACCAGATTAAATTTCTTCTTCCTAATCTTGAGATTAATCTTCGGCATCGTCGTTTGGTTGGATCATTGTCCTATTTCTTCAAAATCATGTCTAATTCCAACCACCCGTTGCATTGTCATTTGCCTGCCCTTCACTACCAGCACGTGCTACAAGACAATCCTTGATCATGAATGACCGTTCCTTGTCTGTGAATCGATGTAATACTTCACAATTTTCCCGGTGTTTTATCCCAGTATCTGCTAGACTCTGGAATACAATTCCCAACGAGATTGTTAATTCTAGTAACATTGAAGCATTTAAAAACGTGTGAATACCTTTCTTCTCTCTGAACTCACTACCTCTTAGATCTCTACCAATCTTCCTATTCTGTTGTTCATTCCTGTTACTTCCTTTCACTTATCGGTGAGGTGCCGCCCACTGGGCCTTTGGGTTTATGCAGTTATGCTTTCCAGTGGGTCGCCTTCATTGACCTCATAATAATAATAATAATAATATCTGCAAGATGTGCACCAAGTACAGAATGAGGGGAAAGATGATGTGCAGGCATATTTCAAACCACTTTCTCTCTCAGGTTAGTTAATGTTCATATGTTCAGTGTAGGTCTATTCAGAACTAAAAGCATTGGAACATAGGAATCGGCCATTACACCAAATGAGAAGATATATTTTTAATTAATCTATTCTTGATAAAAGAAATTTGCATTACTGTACACTTCATAAATAATAATGAACTCTCTTATTTCAAGATTGAGTGTAGAATGAGATGGATTAAATAGTGAAAATATTTTTTTTGCATTATTTAAAGAGAATACACTTCCATAAAGGGGAAAGGGGATGATGTTTAAGGGTCTCACAGACAAACTGCTCTCAGTAACGGACAATTTGCGGTAACGGACGACCCCTCACCCCCAAGTTGTCCGTTATTGCCATGCACAACTGTATAAACACACAGTTCTAAGAAGACAGCAAATGCAGCACTTGAATGTATTATATATTGTTACACTGTCTTGCTCCTTTAGAAACTATAGAGAAGAGAGAGCAGAGAAGTGAGAAAGACAAAATGAGTGGTGAGGAGGCAGTGCAGGACATGGGTGCATTACTTTATGTATAACTTCATTTATACCTATCATTTACCCAGTAATTTTCTTTATCAGAATAAATTCATTCAAATAATTCAGACCAACTACACCTGAAAATGATTTAAATGGTAATTATTCAAAAGATAAAAAGAAATTTTGATGAGAGAAAATAGATATCAGTTGTCTAATATTTTCGTGAGTAATAATTTGTATTTTTATTTGTTTCTTTTTGTTTTATTATTCATTACTGATTGCTTTGATTTAATTTGATTTATAGATAATGTTTTATTGCAGCCCCACCAACAGAGGACCAGCTCATGCAGAACACCCTTTGGCCTGAGATTTCCAAATTGTATGGTCATGGGAATGACATCTTCACTGTTGCTTCTTCATCTGATGGCTCAATCCTTGCTTCAGCGTGCCGGGCAGCCAACAACATAGATGCTGCCATTATTCTTTGGTAAGACTTATTCTTCTTTTCAGTCTAAGTGGCATCATCTGAATGAATAATAATAGTAAATACTTAGTTTTTACTAGATTAACCTCAGTTGCCTTTTAATATGGATTTAATATTAATGTACATACAAATAATAGCACACACCAATAATGCATTGATATTATGTGTGATACAAGTGAAATTTACACAGCATTTATTTCAGGCAGACTACATCTAAATTTCCTCTCTCTTTTTTTTCTTTAGAGCTTTGTACTTATATCCCTTCTTCACTATCATTCAGAGTAATATGCAAGATTATATGATGGAATTCTTTTTTTTAGAAACTTACCATCTTACCTAAATTTTTGTTAAAGTTTTGTTGAATTATTATTCTTAGATTTATCTGCATATGTGGAACACAACATTTATTTTGGAGTGATGCACATTTCACTTTATGCATTTGTTTTCTTTCAGGAATACAACAAGTTGGAGTAAAATGGATACTCTAGCAAAGCACCGCCTAACTGTTACTCAGCTGGCCTTCTCTCCAGATGATCAGTACCTCTTGTCAGTCTCCAGAGATCGAACTTGGACTGTCTTCATGAGAGCTGAAAATAATAAAGGTACAGATAATGAACCTGATCAGATACTATTCACTCTAACAAAACATTACCACAAAGAAAACTCATGGTATTATAGTGTGGTTCCATTTGGTGTTCCTTGCACTATCAGTTCCTCAGTTATTTTTTGTGAGATCACATAAGTGTAAGAGGGAGCTGACAATAACCCCTTTTCTGTCCCTTCCTAATTTATCCTAATTTTCATTTGAAACCTGGATGTTGCATCTTTGTGCGCAATCACTTACGATAACTTGCTCCCTTGCCCATGCTTTTGAAGCTTCTGCGTTACACCATCTGGCTACAACTTCAAAGTCACTCTCATACTAAATGTATCTGTGCTGTATACCTTTCACTTAACTCTTCTGACTAAAAAAATTCTTTGATTACTTAATTTCCTAAGTGGAGCACATCCTTACTCTCCTTTTGTGGAGATCACTCTTGCTGATTACCCTGGTGAACTAACCTTTTATTTTGCTATCCTCCATGACTCAGAGCAACTGGTGCAACACCCTACTTGTATTCCAGTCCATCTTGGATATATGCCCATTGTTCTTGACCTTTTACTAACCTCTAATTCTTTAGCTTATACTCTTATTCTGTTTTCTTTGTTGGGCTCCTCCGATCACAATCTCACATCTGTATCTTGTCCTATCACTCTAATTCCTCAAGATCCCCCAAAGCAGAGATGCTTCTGGCATATTGCCTCTGTTAATTAGGTAACCTGAAAAGGTAGCATACTTTGTTTCATAATCAACCTGCTTCTTATATATTAGCATTTACAATGCTTATCACTACCCAACTATCTAATCCTACATTCAAGATATTGGGCAAGCGAGGATAATGACACTACCACACTGTGAGAGAGAGAGAGAGAGAGAAACCTAGGTTGATGAAGTGCAGACGACAAAATGAAAAGCAAACTCCCGAATTACTTGATTTTTGTTTTCACATCAATCTTTGGAAGTCTATAATTTCATTTCTTTCTTCTTTTAACAGAGAGTAATTTAGTATGAAGTGGACTAGCTTTTCTTCTTCTAGATGACATAATTATCTAATTGTGCCTTAAGCTCTTTGGTGGAAAGGAACAGTATAGCCGCTTCTCCAAACACCTCTCTCTCTCTCTCTCTCTCTCTCATATCATTTAACTCTGTATCCTTTAATATGTTCTGCTTATTTTGAATTACAGTAAAGAAAAGTTGGGAGATTATTACACAAATATTTTGACTTCACTTATATCTTTCAATGTTTAATTAGTCTTATAATTTCAGGTGTAACATACAAATTACAACAATCTTCAACCAAGAAAGAAGACACACATTCTCGTGTAATTTGGTCATGTGCATGGCTGCCCGACTCCATTCATTTTGTCACTGCCTCCCGAGACAAGACTGTGGTTGTGTGGGGACTAGTTGATTCAGTCTGGTGCAAGAAGGCTGTCCTTAATGAAAATGATGAAGTTACAGCAGTAGCAGCCACCAATGTGCAGACCAGTCACTGTGTTCTCATTGCTATAGGTAAGGTTATATTTTACTAATCAGATTTGAACTCGCGTAAATCAAGAGTTACCTGTACATGCCGCCGTGGTGCAGTGGGACCGCATGCACTTTTTGGTCCCCAGGGTTCTTAAGTGCATGGGTTCAAATCCTGGCCATGGTCTGAGGTTAGGAAGGGCATCCACTCGGGGTAACGGTCCCCAAATGCCAAAACCATAGTTCTCCTGAAATGCTATGTCAGGAGGCACCGTCCTAGCCCTAATATAATAGGGAAACCAGACATTAAAACGAAAAAAAAAAAAAAAAAAGTTAAGGTACATACGCAGGGATATGATAGTTCAAGTGGATCTGATTAAAAAAATACTCAATTAACATATGCTGTTTTTTGCTTTATTTAGTTAAAAATTGAAGGTGAAAATAGAGTGGTGACGTGTGTTGTGGGAACCGCTTGGGCAGAATGGAGAAGGAGGATCAGCAGTAGCAGCAGCAGCAGCATTAGGACGCCGCCGTGTGTTGCTGTAACCTGTAATATCAAGATAATGTGTACAATGCAAACACCCAAATACCTACAAAAACTACTCAAAGATGAGATTATTATTTTTGTTTGTTTATAAATGAAAAGAATGTAGCCTACATTAAACATAACACAGCGTTATTTTATTACACCGTTTTATTCGTACTTGGCAACTCACCACAGCTGGCCAGTCTCTCGTAGCAATGAGTTCCCGCGCTTGTAAATTAATGTCAAGGCTCACAAGTCTCCTGTCATGTGTTCCTGCATCCTTTAATATTCAAGGCTCACATGCCTCTTGTCATGATGTGTTCCCGCATCCTGTAAATGTCATAATTAAGACATTATTTAAGTTTTCTAACATTATTCAATTTCGTTCATGACAAGAGGCTTGTGAGCCTTGAATATTAAAGGATGCAGGAACACATGATAGGAGGTTTTGAGCCTTGACATTAATTTACAAGCGCGGGAACTCATCGCTACGAGACTCTGGCCAGCTGTGGTGAGTTGCCAAGTACGAATAAAACGGTGTAATAAAATAACGCTGTGTTATGTTTAATGTAGGCTACATTCTTTTCATTTATAAACAAACAAAAATAATAATCTCATCTTTGAGTAGTTTTTGTAGGTATTTGGGTGTTTGCATTGTACACATTATCTTGATATTACAGGTTACAGCGACACACGGCGGCGTCCTAATGCTGCTGCTGCTGCTGCTGCTAATCCTCCTTCTCCATTCTGCCCAAGCGGTTCTCACAACACACGTCACCACTCTATTTTCACCTTCAATTTTTAACTAAATAAAGCAAAAAATAGCATATTTATTAATCAGATCCACTTGAACTATCATATCCCTGTGTATGTACCTTAACTCGCGGGACACCTTGTATATATATATATATATATATATATATATATATATATATATATATATATATATATATATATATATATATATATATATACAGGTAACTCAATTTATGCGATAGATGCGTTCCAAGAGGCATTGCGTATATCAAAATTTGTGTAAAACAAACATGTAATTCTCATAAGAAACAATAGATAATTGGGGGAATCTGGGATATGATTGAAAAAATTCATACAAAATACTCTATTTATTTGGCTAAATTAACATGTTTTTATTATTTACCATTCTAAATACTAGAAGTGTATTTAAAGTAAAGGGAAAAGCAAGAAATAATAAGAGAAACCAAAAAACAATAAGACAAAACAACAAAAACTAAGAATATGTAAACAAAACATTCACTGCGTCACTGCCTTCACCACTCACACCACAGTCAGTCACCATCTTCCTCTGAGCTTTACCACTTTATCAAAAATAGTCCCACATGCAGATGATGAAGGACATTTTGGGGCAATCTTGGTGAATTATAGGCAGATTAAAGAGGTTCCGTCTGTACTCAATGCTGGGAAACTGCAAATGAGGCACGAGAAGAGCAGAGCTCCCACCTATCGGCCAGCTGCAGAACTCTCTGGCGCGCAGTTTGAAATTGCATCTGGCGCTCAGTTTGAAAATGCAGTTGGGCCAAATCGCGCATAAGTAAACCGATCGTGCAAATTAAATTAATTATAATATTTTTTCGGTCGCGTTAAAACAAAAACGCTTAAATCAAACATGCATAAATCGAATTACCTATATATATATATATATATATATATATATATATATATATATATATATATATATATATATATATATATATATATATAAACAATATAAACATGCATTTATACAATTCTCTAATTAATACAAATAAAATTCTCATGAAATAAACACAAGAATGCACTCATGCCATGGCATTCCCTGGGAGCATCACTGGCTCTTCTACAGACTCTGAGGAGTCCCAAACATATATGTTCTATGTACAGTAATACTATTAGCTTCATGAAGAGAATGTTCATTACAGTTTATCGCTGCACATAAGTGACTGTGCTACATGTGTACCATTAAGATTGAAACCTGCAATTTTACAGTAGTATATGTACATGTGAGCATAGTTTAGGAGCTAATTTTTTTTTCAGACCCCTTGCCTTTCCTCCTGATGGATATAAAGACCTTGAGGTTTTAAGCCACTTGACAAAATATGGAGAAAAAAAAAAAAATGGTCTTATATTATTTTATTTTATTGCAGGTTTGTTAAGTGGAGATATTCATCTAAGAAGATACTACCCGAAAAAATCAGCCTTTTCCTTGGAAGTCACGAAAGTGTTTCACAAGCACCATGATGTTGTTAGGCGTTTGAAGTTTAGACCTACACTGGAAAGCACTACCAATGTTGTGTATCTTGCCTCTTGTTCCAGTGACAGTAGAGTGAATATATATAAAATAAACTTGTAACATGTTGATATAAAATGTTCTTAACTACCTTTTTTGGTACTAGGAATATCTGTTTTGTAACACATTCATATTGGAAGTGGGATATTGCTTGTGATTGTGAAATTTAAATGTTGCATTGTCTGTATGTTTGACTGTGAAGCTTTACAATTATAACTTCATATATATTTTTATGACATGACCTTAAATTTTATCCTCTAGCTAAAGAGCTTTTAAATTGATGTAATAATGACTGTCCTTGAGCCTGGTATGTTTTGTATAAAGTAAGCCACACCTATCAGTTTTCTTTTCTTGATGCATCATGACATTATTCACTAAATAAACATGGTGCTGTTTTTGCATCTATCTATTTTTCAAGATAAGGAAGAATAGCAATACTTGCCAGTTATTATTATTGAAATTCAAGTTCAATGCTAAGAAATGTCACGTAATGGAACTAGGAAAGAGCAAAAGAAGACCGGTATGGAATTATCTGATGGGAGAGGAACAAATAATGAAGACTAGAGAGGAAAAAGATCTGGGAGTGATTATACAGGAAAATCTGTACCCAGAAAAACACATAAGTAAAATATTTGGATTAACATATAAGATATTGACTAATATTAGAGTGGCATTTCAATTCATGAATAAAGATATGAACAAAATTATTATGAACATGATACATCCAAAGCTGGAATACACAGCTGTGGTGTGGTCTCCAAGCCCTAAAAAAGATATGAGATTAGAATGGATCCAGAAGATAGTTACAAAGATGGTGCCAGAACTAAAGGACCTAACATATGAAAAAAGGCTAAAGGAAATGGAACTGCTAATCTTACAAGATAGAAGAGAACGAGACCTGATATTGGAAAATCAGTCTCCACATAGAACAATGAAAAAGTGGAATACATTGAGTGATGAAGTTGTTACAGCACGTAATGTGCATAACTTTAAAGAAAAATTGGATAAATGGAGACAGAACACTATGAACCCCGCTCGAACCCTGTACAATACAACTAGGTAAATACACACACATACACATTTCATTACATGGATAAAGATATGATGAAAAAAATCATCACAAGCATGATACGCCCAAGGCTGGGATATGCAGCAGTGGTATGGTCTCCGATCTCTAAAAAGGATATAAGAAAATTGGAAAGGATACACTATATTGCTACAAAGATGGTGCCGGAATTAAAGGACCTCACATATGAAGAATGACTGAAGGAAATAGGACTGCCAACCTTACAAGATAGAAGAGAACGTGGGGACCTAATAACAATGTATAAGATAGTAAATGATAATTGAAAAGATAGACAAAGAAGACCTGGTGCTGTTGACAGAAGATGGAAGGACAAGAGGACATGAAAAGAAGATCAGGATGAGGCAGTGTGTGAAGGTATATATATATATATATATATATATATATATATATATATATATATATATATATATATATATATATATATATATACTGTAGAGACTTGACACCCGAATGTCTTAATAGTTGAACTTTTCAATACTTGAATGCAAAAGATTGATTCAGTACTCAATAAAATACCTGATAGTCGAACATCCACACACAATTGTACACAAAGGCTCCTGGCCTCTTCTTCCCCCACGACCCACCCCCCGTCCACCAGATTTGCTGCCATGGTTGTCAGAATAACATTTTTCATTTATAAACCTACATTAACACTAAAGGTTTATTAGTGGTGAAAATATCTGGTAATCAAATGGTCGCACACATTGTCATAAACAAAGCTCTGGCCTCTTTCTCCCCGTTGCTGCTATTGTACTGTTCTGATACCAGTATTACTGGTAATAACGAAGCAAAATACCAGTATACCGAATACTGGTGTGCATCCTGGTCCTGCCACAGTCATGAGAAAAATAACATTCTGCGCTGTCAATAGTTTTCATTTCAAAATTTGTAATGGCACTAAAGAGGCTTATTTTGGGTTAAGATAAAGAATCTAGTGAGAATGCAAATGTTAGTGAGCCACATCTCTCCACTAGTGGGTTCACAGGAATCACCCCAGACATTTTCATGGATGGTGACTCGACCTCTGATGAATAGCCTCCCTCCTTCTCCCATCCTCTTCTACATTATCCATCACCAGGCTTCACTTACAGTATGTACAAATCAAAATTATAAATTTTTACAAACTTAAGGTTTTGCTTTGATTAGAACAAATTATGTGATTTATAGGTATCGAGTCAAACTTTTGGTACTCGAACACCCATTTGGAACTAATTAAGTTTGAGTATCAAGTCTCCACTGTATTTATATATATATATATATATATATATATATATATATATATATATATATATATATATATATATATATATATATATATATGGTGGTACCTTGACTTGAGTTTAATTAGTTCTGTGATGGAGCTTGTAACTCAATTTGCTTGGTCAGACAAAGGAAATTTGGCTAAACTGCACAAAAAGCACAAAATGTTAGCAACACAAAAAAATGCTTCTGTGGCATATATATATATATATATATATATATATATATATATATATATATATATATATATATATATATATATATATATATATATATCCTCTTGACAGAGGATGAGGTCTTGACTCCCAGACAAGGAACGGTGTACAACTAATATATTGGGAACACACACACACACACAAAAGAGGGCAAGAGAACATGCAAAGAAGATTAGGAAGAGGCAGTGTGTGAAGGATATTAGAAAACACAGTTTTCCACATAGAATGGTTGAAAAGTGGAATGCAGTGAATGATGAAGTTGTTACAGCATATAATGTGCAGAACATTTAAGAAAAATTAGACAAGTGGAAATATGGAGACAGGACACTATGAGCCCCGCATGAACCCTGTACAATACAACTAGGTGAATACACACACGCGACTTTACCCTGGAGACATCCTAGTGGCAGACAAGAAAGAACTACTTATCTTCACAATATAAACAGAAAAGCATATTCAATATTTGATGAGCAAAGCTACCTAATTGAAAATTCATTAAGTGATGATTTATTGCTAGACTTAATCAAACCACAACAGATATCACCTAAACATAAAGATGGTAATTTTCCATACAGAGAATGTTTCTCCTTCCACGAAGAAGCAGTACAGGGTATGGAGAAATCATTCTATTGGTTGGTGATGTACACCCTTCTCTTCAGACAACATCAAGGAAGGCTGTATGTCTGATTTTTTTTCCTTTTCTACTTTCTGCTGTCATATTACATGTCTCTATGTATTATAACCTGGTCAGGTTATGGTAGCCTATTCAGGTTATCATAAGCATATTCAAATTACCATATATCTAAAAAAGTAAATAAATAAAATAAATAAATAAATTGAAAAGGTATTAGCAGCAGTGACCGCTTTGCCTGGTAAAGCCCTGTTTTTTTTTTCTTCAGCTCCGGATAATTCAACTTCAAAGTAAATACAGCAGAACTGTACATTAACAAACCAGTAAAGAGTAAAGAAGTTATAGTTTCCCATTTTCAGTGAATGCAGCACAGGATGATGCCTCGACGTCTATACGTGCATCATCTTGTTTCTATCAATATAATTTAATTTTGACACAATTTGAAATCACCACAAGGCTAAAGAAAGCACAGAAACAGAGCTTTTTATCCCAGAAAGAATTCCCTAGGCTCAGCCCTCAATGTTTTCAGTCCCAAGAAATGCCCCTGGTTAGCAGCAAAAAAACCACTCAAGAGCTTGAAGCAATACACTGTCCAGGAGATAACACCAAAGCTAACAGTAGCAAGGGCTTACTCTTCCCACAAAAGGGGGCCCTATAAGATACTTATGAGGAAAAGGAAAGTCCTCAGGAGATGGTGGAGTTTAATGCCAGTCTTACAGTATGTCAATTTAACCATTATATATACCCTGTAGATGAAAAGAAAACAAGGATAAGTGTACATAAGTGAGTGAAGGTGTTCTAATTTATTTAATTTTTTTTACACCTTTTATCAATTTGATACATTACGATAGTACAGTGGATCCCCTGGACCTTGAACTCATTGAACCTCGTACAATTTGGACTCCAACCAAAAAATTCAATAAATTATATCACCAGAGGCCAATAAAAAATCAGACCTTGGCCAGCTGATACTGGCCAACAGAGGTCGAGATGCATTAGTTGTACATCTCTGTTTGTTATGGTTGGGCATAGTCACTGTGGCTAAGTCAACCATTAGTATCATAATTAAAAACAAAGTTGCTATGAAAACAACCAATGTTGCCAAAGGATCTTTTAATGCCCAAGCAAAGATTCCTTCACTGAAATCAAAACTAGTTGGAACTATAAGGTCTGTTATGCCCTGCATGTGTATGTAGCTCCCTCACCACCATCTACACACACTATAAAACTTGTTGCCAAAAGATAAGTAATATCCATTTTAGTTCAATTTACATTTACCTAGATAAGAATCTAAGGTCTTGGAATGATTAGAATCATTTACACTACGCGCCAATGAATTGTTTGCCGTGACACCACAGGTGGTAGAATGCACTTAGAATGGAGAAAACATAAGTACTATAATACTTACGAGGAAACTAGTAATTGATGGGCTTTCCTCCTTATACACTTTAGAAGCCATGAAGGAAGAGATTCAGCCAGGTTTTTGAGGGTTATTTGATTTAGATTATGCCATTCCTCCTTGATGGCCGTCCGCAGCTTCGTTATGTCGGAGATATCCCTCCTCTGCAAGCGCCTCTTCATGATGGACCAGATGTTTTCAATAGGGTTCAGATCAGGGAATTTGGGTGGCCAGTCCTCCAAAAAGTCAATCTGGCAGTTCTGAAGCCATGTCAGGATGGATTTTGCCCTGTGACATGGAGCTCCATCCTGCATGAACACAGTAGCATTGCACATTTCAAAAGACCCGGGCAAAAAGTCACATAAAAGTTCCAAATAATTGTTCTGATTCATGTTTTCATTTCTTGGCAAAAACACTAAATTTCCTACACCATGATACCTGAAGCAGGCCCACACCATCACTGAATCAGGGTGCTTTTCAGTCTGAAATATAAATTTTGTGTCAAGTGGGTCACTCCCTGGTTGCCGGTACACATGCTTGCCATGGTTGCAGGACACCGTGAAAACAGCTTCGTCACTCCATAACACTTACTGCCATTTTGCCATATCCCACTGGAGATATTTAGTGGCAAATGCAACCCTAAGCTCTTGTTGCCTAGGGTGGTGAGTGGCTTCTTGAGAGCGCGGTGTCTGCGGAACTCAAGGTCATCGTGCAGGCAGTGCTGTACCGTCCTCACAGACACTTGCCCGAGCAGCTGAGGGTTTTGTTCTTTTAATTCCCTTGCTGTGATTTGAGGAAAAGCATCCACCTGACGCTTCACAACATTTATTGTGCATGATGAAGTTTTACGTCCTCGCCCAGGCCTCTTTTTCTGTTCTGGTGTTGCCACCCCGCCTTCCATACGAAACTTTCGTATCCACTTTTGCACACATCTCCTTGTAACACCCACAATCCTGGCTATTTCTCTCACTGGCCTTACTGCCTTGTGTAAAGACAAAGTAACTTTTATCTGGTCCTTTGTCAAGTCTTTCTTGCCTTCCATTATGAAGAAAAGGTGAGTTGTGTCAAGGCGTATCTGCTCAAGTTACAGGCGGAAAATGAGGCGATACTCTTACAAATGTTTTATTAATATCTGACAAATGTCATCTGACAGTCCATCAATGGTTTTCATGGACTGCTTGTACTTTAAACATGTTCCCAAATGCATGATACCTTGCATAAATCAATATGGTGCCATACTACAGGAAATTATCTTAAGGCCCTCGCGAAGTGATCTGTTGTGAAGTGGCGAACAATTCATTGGTGCGTAGTGTACATTGTTTCCTATGGGGAAAATAGTTTTGGATCTCAACCAATTAGGTCTTGGAACAGCCTTCAGGAATGCATTGTGTTCAAGTTCTGAGGGTCCACTGTAACTAGAAATATGAAAAACTGTGCATCATTTTAATGGTAATAAGCTGTTCTTTAAAAATATGAAAGTAATGGCAGCTGTATCCTTCCTGTGAAAAATGATATTCCTTTAATTTCTAAATTACGGTATTATAGTGATGATATTCAGTATTTTTTAAGACTTACAATACAATGGGTAGCATCTAGAAAGAGGACTATATTACTCTAGTCTTACCTTGTTTTATCCGTAAGTGGACACAAGACCTGTTCCTCCTTCTGAGTTAAACTGCAATTTTATTTTTATCCTCTGCTCTGCTTGTATTTATTGATCAGGCAGCAATTAGAGCAATTATGTCATCACTAAAAGAAAAAGCTGGAAACAGTCAATAAGTTAAATGTCTTGAGAAGGGGCATGTACTGAACCAGAGGCTGCAGTAAAGGGTGTATCAAGTAGCCCCACGTGGATCAAGCTACAGCTCAGACACCCACATGCCTCCTACCACTTGGCTAGTCACAAGGAATGACAGAGCTGTGCATTCACTGTCATTTACACTGTTGTATTCTTTTTCACCTGCATTTATATCTGTTTCATCATCACTGTCATTATCACTTTTATCATTACATATAAACAGTTCATCACTAACATCATCATGTATGCTTGAGCCACAGGAACAACTTGCTGTAGGTGTTTCGTTATCTGCCAGTACACTGTACCGTAAATTCTCAATAGAGCAATGTCATGTTGTTGCCCTACAAACCTGCAAATATGTAAACAAGCAAATAAATAGGAATGAAAAGAATGAGATATATGAAAAAAATAAATAAATACACTCGACCCTCGAAACAACGGACAAATGCGTGCACGACCCTGTCCGTAGATTGCAAAAGTCCGTTCTTTGCAAAAGTACATAAAAAACTGTATAAAATGTACGTAAAATACGTAAAATTTTCTAATTTTCGTATTAGTTCAAGCTTAGCAGCCACTGGAAGACCCTTTTGATTATGCTTCACTGGTTTACTAGGTTTAGGAGGCATTTTGGATAGGTTAAGCACTCGTGGGAAGGGTACAAAAAAGCCATGGTAAGCACTGGACAATGTTCGCTATTGGTTGAAAACGCACGGACTGAAAATTAAACATGGCGCCAACAGCTCATGACGCGACCAACCCACCACCTACCGGACAATAATTTGCTGGGAACGGACAATCGCGTATTTTAATATTTGTCCATAGATTAAACCGGACTCAGAATTTGTCCATAGTTTCTGAAATCCGTTGATGGGAGGTCCGTTGTTTCGAGGGTTGAGTGTACACAGAATAAATAACTTGAGTACCACAACACCTTTTATCCCCATATTCCTAAGACTTGCACAGATTGTCATTATTCTACATTCAAACAGGGAATTATGATTTGGACTACTCAGCTAATCAATTTTATGTGCATGGTGCAGATATAAGCAGGATAATATCACATTCTCAAGCAAACATGGAATTTGAATAAAGTCACAGACATAGCACACTTTGGTTTGCACTTTAGCTCCTATGGCCCATAATGGTTAAGGAAGTAAATCTTAGTAGAACTCTTGCAAAAAATAAAAATTATTGATTTTTTTATTCATTCTGCATAAATTACCCAAATGTGTACTAATATAGCAATATTGCAAGCCAAGTTTCATAACATTTAGATGGTAAATAATTGCAAAAATCAGTTTGCCTTAAAAGAATACATGATGCACCTTGAGCAAAGGTGATACAAGTTCCAAAAATTATATATAAAAAAAAAAAAAAAAAAAAAATGGCATCAAAGTTTTGTGAGTTTCAAAATTAAATATCTCTTCATTAAGATAGAAAGTAATGATTGTTATCAAAATATTGAGCATAAAAGACACAGCATTTCAGCAGGACATATTTAGGAAAAAACATTTTCCAAGTATTTAAGCATGTAATGCTTAAAATTAAAGCAAGTTAGTGGTACAATTGAACAACAATCAAGCAATCGCTATATCAAAAACATCATACATGATTAATAAAGCAAAAGCAGTGCCCTAGTCACAGAGACAATGCAAAGAATGCAGCCTACAGCTGATCCATTATTAACCACACACGGCGCATCGCTGCACAGGGCCACATCTCCATTTTTAGCATTTCCTTATATCATATTATGCTTGAAAAAATGATATAGTATCCTTGCCTACAATACAATAGTGTAATCTTTGGGTGCATGGGTGAAGGAAATTTCAAAATGATATCTATGGGAAGCCTCACATTTGCATAAGATGCAGGATGATTCTTTCAGCCATTTCCATAATAAAGAGTGCATCTTAGATGTCATCAAATCTGGTAAATGAGGAGGCTTCACTTTTCTTAAGGCTTCACATGGTGTGAAGCCTTAAGAAAAATTTTCTTCCTACTTTTTGGCCTCCTCATGGCTGTGTAGTAAGGAAAGATAAACAATGGAAATAAAAGGAAACAATGTATAAAAGATCAGAAGAATCCTTAAGCATATAATTATATACTGTCCCTTCATCATGAACGTTGCTCGCCTCCAGCAGTTGGTGTCTTATATACACTTACTGACAAAGAACAAATGTCTGGATGATATCAGTGAATAACATCATCTATTAACTTTTACCCAGGATATGAAATGGCATTAAATGGAAGGAGCTGGTGATGCTACCATGCCTTAATTTTTCAACTTTTGCTTTAAAACTTTGTCACAAACCAACTAAAAGATACACAGTCAAGGTTCGGGAGATTTAGGTCAAGAGAAAGAGTGAACTGTTTCCATGTCAGAGTGTTTCTGACACAGAAGCAAGAGTCATTCCAATGAAAATAATGGTAATAACAGGTCCCTTAAATTAGCAGAGGCAAAAAGTGCAATACTTTAGGCAATGTTGAGGATGAATATGAGCAATAGGAAAAAGACATAGATGAAGACAGAGTGATAGCATAAGTAAAAGGATTAGATGCTAGAAAAAGGTCAAGAATACTAGTTATATCTTTACGACAGTCAAGAATATGAGTAGGATGTTGCACCAGTTACTCTAACTCATGGAGGATAGCAAAGACTAACGGGAATGCTCCAGTTTATAAGGGAACAAATCAGTCGAGTGTGATAGAAATGGTGTATGGTAAGGTGCTGATAGAGAATAAAAAGAAAAGAAAAAATTCATTAACAAAAAAAAAAAAAAAAAAAAAAAAAAAAAAAACACACACACACACACACACACACACAGAAGATGCCATCCAAAAGGAACAGGGTGGTTTTACAAAGGATTGTGTAGACAAGATCTTTCCTAAATTGCATGACTAATTTTTTAGGAAAGTAAATCTTTTTTACTTTTGTGGATTTAGAGAAAGTATATATCTCGACAGGAAAGGACAATGGGATGTTCTGAAAGTTTATGAAATTAGAGCCAGGATATTAGGTGTAAATAGTTTCTATGTAAAGAGTAGGGCATGATAAGCAAGTTGGTGGTGTGATTGATTAGTAAAGAATAATTTGTTCAGATATGTACTATGAAAAGTGAAGAGGAAGGCCATCCCTAGAGTGGATAAATAGTGAAGAGAATACTGAATGAGAGGAGAATGACTGCAACAAGCATGAGTAACTGTGTGTGTGATAGAAGCAAACGAAGAGCAACAGTGGTGAGACTATTATCATATAGACCCAGTTACTGTGCAGAACACAGCAAAAAGTAAACTGGATGCGCCATGCTCACAGGGTTATGGTAGGAGCAGAGTAAGGGAATCTCATTATGAAGGGGCAGTGATAACCTTTGTATATATGTGGCCAGTTGTGTTATATCTGAGCTCCTGGACTATAATAATGATTCATGAGACTTTTCCTTTTCACTGAGGGCTGATGGTTCTAAGAGTGTGAAGGATGGGTGTCTGAATGGGGTTGCCTTGTCTGGGGCACCAATGTGTGTAGGATTGCCAGTCTAGTATATAAATACACAGAACTACATTTTGAAAGTCCACCATTAGTGTGTCTCTGCTTGGTCTTCATTAGTATATGTATTATGAAGACGAGTATCATAACTATCAGACAAATCTTAATTTGGTCAGACTTTTTACAAATAATTTCTATGAGTTACATTGTTTATTCAGTGTTTTTCCTTCATTTTCCCATAATATCCTTATTTAAAAAACCTTCAATGTGAAAAAGAAAAAATTCTTTCCATATCTTTTGCAAATACACAATTCATTAAAAGTATAATATTGCAAACCTGCTGTGATGTGTTTGTTGTAGGTTCAAACACCACATAACAATGCACATATACTGTATAGTGATTTGAAGTCCGCAGTAATCATGGAAAGTTGCAAGACTAGGTGCCACCTATTTTCCTTGATAAGAGTCTATATTAAATGTGTGCATCCATTACCATCACTGGCAAGTCTCTTAGACATCAGGTTATAGTTTGTCATTAATTGCAGTCAGGCTCCTTCCCAGCTCTTGGGAGGGGCAGGATAGACCTGGGTTCCCCACTACCCTCTCCAGCCATTGGTATATCACTCCTACAATTATAGACTGCCATTTCTTATTTTTACTTTAAGAAGAATGGGAAAGAAAATTGAAAGGAAAAGATGACAATTCTCTCTTTACATAAAGCATGCTTTGATTGAAAGAAAATATTGCAACAAATTTTGTGTAGATTAGCAATTTTCATGCAACTCATGATAGCAGGCACTTTTAAAATTCCATCCTGAATCTTGTTTTGAGTTCTGTCTGTGATCGAGGTATTCTCTACAAACTCATCTCTTATGAGCTTGTCTGTAGGTGTGGTCTTTCTTAAACATACAGAGATGGACACAAAGTTGAATTTGGGCCAGGTGACACAGAAGGTGCTGTCATGAGTAGTGCAAAAATGCTTCCTTATACAGACTCGTATGCTCCAATAATTTCTATTGATAAATAAATGCTTGATATAATGTGACATAAGGTATTTTCTTTCCAGTCACCTTCTTTCCAACAATCCTTGAAGTCTAAGTAAGAAGAGGCAGGTTATATAAGATGGCATACAATTTACCAGAAATGGGAGAAAGTAAGAGGGACCAACATCTTGACTCCCTCCAACATCTGTGAAGGCACTGACCTTGAAATCAGAGACAAGCTATAGTCTGATGCCTAAGAGGCTTGCTAGTGTATTATATAAAAATTACCAAGAAGTTCTCATATGGTGGTGGATGTTTGCATTTATTACACACTTATCAAGGAAAATAGTAGGTTAATCTAGTCTTGCAACTTTTTGGTTACTGTAGAACCCCATGAAAGTGCAGTTGTCCCTTGCTATCACATGAAAAGTTACTTTGCTGATACTTGCAAAATCTCAGCTTATAATAAACTTTAATAGTGCTCTTCCATATCTGCATTGAGGTATTAGTAGTACGGAATGTAAGAAGACAGTGCTGAAATTAATGTCAAGTAAATACAGTATAACTTCTCCAAAAACCTGAATGCCATCAATTTATTAGAGCTGTAAACTTATTTCTACAGTTCTTAGTGTTCATTGCTTGTGTATGTCAATATTCTTTGCTGCATTTCTTGCAAACCTAGTTATTTCACCTGTCAAACACAGTCCCATGTTCAAGGGTCTTTATTCCAAGCATGTTTCTTCAGCAAGAAATCTAATTAACAAAACACTGAAATTGGCTTAAAGAAATACAATGTTCTGAGTGTCTTCAGTGTCATCAGGAACATAAGATGACATGGCTTTAAAACAAGATGTGGTTCTAAAGTAGTGGCAGTGCTGACATTGTGGCTTGAGAGTGGCATTGCCAACAGTGTGGCTTGAGAGTGGCATTGCCAACAGTGTGGCTTGAGAGTGGCATTGCCAACAGTGTGGCTTGAGAGTGGCATTGCTGACAGTGTGGCTTGAGAGTGGCATTGCCAACAGTGTGGCTTGAGAGTGGCATTGCCAACAGTGTGGCTTGAGAGTGGCATTGCCAACAGTGTGGTTTGAGAGTGGCATTGCTGACAGTGTGGCTTGAGAGTGGCATTGCCAACATTGTGGCTTGAGAGTGGCATTGCCAAGTGTGGCTTGAGAGTGGCATTGCTGACAGTGTGGCTTGAGAGTGGCATTGCCAACAGTGTGGCTTGAGAGTGGCATTGCCAACAGTGTGGCTTGAGAGTGGCATTGCCAACAGTGTGGCTTGAGAGTGGCATTGCTGACAGTGTGGCTTGAGAGTGGCATTGCCAACAGTGTGGCTTGAGAGTGGCATTGCCAACAGTGTGGCTTGAGAGTGGCATTGTTGACAGTGTGGCTTGAGTGGCATTGCCAACAGTGTGGCTTGAGAGTGTCATTGCTAACAGTGTGGCTTGAGAGTGGCATTGCTGACAGTGTGGCTTGAGAGTGGCATTGCCGACAGTGTGGCTTGAGAGTGGCATTGCCGAGTGTGGCTTGAGAGTGGCATTGCTGACAGTGTGGCTTGAGAGTGGCATTGCCGACAGTGTGGCTTGAGAGTGGCATTGCCGAGTGTGGCTTGAGAGTGGCATTGCTGACAGTGTGGCTTGAGAGTGGCATTGCCGACAGTGTGGCTTGAGAGTGGCATTGCCGAGTGTGGCTTGAGAGTGGCATTGCCGACAGTGTGGCTTGAGAACAGCATTTCTGAAGGTGTGGTATGAAAGTGGCATTGCTGATGGTGTGGTATGGAAGTGGCATTGCTGATGGTGTGGTATGGAAGTGGCATTGCTGATGGTGTGGTATGAGAGTAGCATTGCTGATGGTGTGGTATGGAAGTGGCATTGCTGATGGTGTGGTATGAAAGTAGCATTGCTGATGGTGTGGTATGAAAGTAGCATTGCTGATGGTGTGGTATGGAAGTGGCATTGCTGATGGTGTGGTATGAAAGTGGCATTGCTGATGGTGTGGTATGGAAGTGGCATTGCTGATGGTGTGGTATGAAAGTAGCATTGCTGATGGTGTGGTATGGAAGTGGCATTGCTGATGGTGTGGTATGGAAGTGGCATTGCTGATGGTGTGGTATGGAAGTAGCATTGCTGATGGTGTGGTATGGAAGTAGCATTGCTGATGGTGTGGTATGGAAGTAGCATTGCTGATGGTGTGGTATGAAAGTAGCATTGCTGATGGTGTGGTATGGAAGTGGCATTGCTGATGGTGTGGTATGAGAGTAGCATTGCTGATGGTGTGGTATGAAAGTAGCATTGCTGATGGTGTGGTATGAGAGTAGCATTGCTGATGGTGTGGTATGAAAGTAGCATTGCTGATGGTGTGGTATGGAAGTGGCATTGCTGATGGTGTGGTATAAAAGTGGCATTGCTGATGGTGTGGTATGAAGTTGGCATTGCTGATGGTGTGGTATGAAGTTGGCATTGCTGATGGTGTGGTATGAGAATAGCATTGCTGATGGTGTGGTATGAAAGTGGCATTGCTGATGGTGTGGTATGAAAGTGGCATTGCTGATGGTGTGGTATGAAAGTGGCATTGCTGATGGTGTGGTATGAAAGTGGCATTGCTGATAGTGTGGTATGAAAGTAGCATTGCTGATGGTGTGGTATGAAAGTAGCATTGCTGATGGTGTGGTATGAGAGTAGCATTGCTGATGGTGTGGTATGAAAGTAGCATTGCTGATGGTGTGGTATGGAAGTGGCATTGCTGATGGTGTGGTATGAAGTTGGCATTGCTGATGGTGTGGTATGAAGTTGGCATTGCTGATGGTGTGGTATGAGAATAGCATTGCTGATGGTGTGGTATGAAAGTAGCATTGCTGATGGTGTGGTATGAAAGTGGCATTGCTGATGGTGTGGTATGAAAGTGGCATTGCTGATGGTGTGGTATGAAAGTGGCATTGCTGATGGTGTGGTATGAAAGTAGCATTGCTGATGGTGTGGTATGAAAGTAGCATTGCTGATGGTGTGGTATGAAAGTGGCATTGCTGATGGTGTGGTATGAAAGTAGCATTGCTGATGGTGTGGTATGAAAGTGGCATTGCTGATGGTGTGGTATGAGAGTAGCATTGCTGATGGTGTGGTATGAGAGCATTGCTGATGGTGTGGTATGAAAGTAGCATTGCTGATGGTGTGGTATGAAAGTAGCATTGCTGATGGTGTGGTATGAAAGTAGCATTGCTGATGGTGTGGTATGGAAGTGGCATTGCTGATGGTGTGGTATGAGAGTAGCATTGCTGATGGTGTGGTATGAGAGTAGCATTGCTGATGGTGTGGTATGAAAGTAGCATTGCTGATGGTGTGGTATGAAAGTAGCATTGCTGATGGTGTGGTATGAAAGTAGCATTGCTGATGGTGTGGTATGGAAGTGGCATTGCTGATGGTGTGGTATGGAAGTGGCATTGCTGATGGTGTGGTATGAAAGTAGCATTGCTGATGGTGTGGTATGGAAGTGGCATTGCAGATGGTGTGGTATGAGAGTAGCATTGCTGATGGTGTGGTATGGAAGTAGCATTGCTGATGGTGTGGTATGGAAGTGGCATTGCTGATGGTGTGGTATGAAAGTAGCATTGCTGATGGTGTGGTATGGAAGTGGCATTGCTGATGGTGTGGTATGGAAGTGGCATTGCTGATGGTGTGGTATGGAAGTGGCATTGCTGATGGTGTGGTATGGAAGTGGCATTGCAGATGGTGTGGTATGAGAGTAGCATTGCTGATGGTGTGGTATGGAAGTGGCATTGCTGATGGTGTGGCATCAAAGTGGCATTGCTGATGGTGTGGTATGAGAGTAGCATTGCTGATGGTGTGGTATGAAAGTAGCATTGCTGATGGTGTGGTATGGAAGTGGCATTGCTGATAATGAGGCTTGAGATTGGCAGCAAAGCATGTGGCTTGAGGCATGGCTGCTGAAGGTATAACTTGGAGCAAGGTAGGGGATAAGGCATTGAGACAACTCAAACCTTGGTGATGGGAAGAATTTATTCTTTTTATATCAAGTTTCTGTTGTTGCCCTCATCTGCTGGGAAAAAAAAAAAACTGCCAAACATTCATTTGAGCTCTCAGTATAATGTAAGTAGCTTGTGAATATGACTGCAACTGACAGGAAAGACACATGATAAAAGTTTGTATATATTTTATCATTGTTTTTGGCAACAGTGATGCCCTGCAACTCACAACAGCAAGGATGCCATCACTTGTGTCTGAAGGACTGTCTGATTTATCAAAGTGCATTGGCATGTGACTATTTCTTCATATTTATTAAAAATGCTGCACATTAACTCCTACCAAAATGACTAAGAGTGATGCACCATGACCAATCATAATTCAAATTCCAAATTTACAAGCATCTAAATCTATGAGAGAGAGAGAGAGAGAGAGAGAGAGAGAGAGAGAGAGAGAGAGAGAGAGAGAGAGAGAGAGAGAGAGAGAGAGAGAGAGAGAGAGAGAGAGAGAGAGAGAGAGAGAGAGAACCACCATTTGATGCCTTTGTAAGTGTCCAATTCAAACTGATAAATTTTGATATTTTTCACATATTTTGTAATTTTTCTGATAATGCGAGCAAAAAGCTTTCAAATGGATAAACCAATAATATATTTCTTTATGAGAATTACAGCTTTGTGTAATACATATTCTTGTTTCATATCATAGAACATGTCAGTTTAGGAGTGTATTCAATATCAAAGTGAAAAGCTTTTAACATGATAGCGGAGTTACACCATTCAGAGTTTGAGGCTTTGATATTTTATCCAAATTTTTCTGCTTTACTTATCTATACATACCTATCATTTTCAGAAGTTTAACTAAATATGCCAGTGATGGCCTCTTGTGGTAGTCCCATCCCATTGACCTATGCTTGCAAGAAAATCAGCATTCTCTATCTATATTGCCAAGAATATTTCCAACTCTGATTCTTGGAACTTTAAGATAGAAATATTTACTATGTAGAAAAGCTAGTAATATAACAATATGACCACTTTGCTTTTTCTCTTTTCAATTTCTTTTCATCATAATGCACCAAACATTCTTGCTTATCTAGATAAACTTGAATTAGCATAATATTTTGAACTCATATTTTTATTTCAATTGTTACATCATTATTTTTCCTCAAAAAAATTACTTGATTTCAAATAGTAAAAGACAATGAAATGCTGTCATTAAATGCTACCTTTTGATTTCTATAAACATTCATTTAATTCATGGATAGTACAGTGGAGCCTTGGTTACTGAACACCTCCCTTTTCATACAAATCTGTTTTGAAACAAAAGCTTGAACTCAATTGCTTGCTATACCATAATTCTGTCATGGAATAAATTTACTTATTTCAAATATCGACAAAACAAAAGCTGCCATTTATTACTAGCTTATAGTTTCAATAGATATTTCCTTTATCTTTATATATTCAGAGGAAAGAAACAGCGTAAAACAGTAATTCAGTCTTTGAAATACTCAAAGTATCAGGAGCGATCCCAAGTCATCTGTGGCTCTCAATGACCTCCCAACGCTACTAATAATGTACATC
>NC_059297.1:25906689-25969189 GCF_017591435.1 Portunus trituberculatus
TCCAAGAGGGACATGAAATGCTAATTACTTCAGAATTAGGACCTCACATTTTCCTTAATAAAATGAGACTTCCCCAGTATAGTTGTCTAAGCAGATATCCTGACAGCAGCAGCATACAAAAACTCAACATGAGTCAAAGATGCCAAACATTCATATCTTTCGATATGAATAACCATGTAGGATGTTCTCTGACTGAAGAGAAGAGAGATGGATGTGATGTGTTCATGGCCAGATCTGCTTTAAATCTTTGTTAAATTAAATCTTTTAAAGTATATTAATTACTTCAGTTATTGTACAGAAAAATCAATCTTTCACACATAAAATAAATCCACTTAAAAAATACATCAAATATAGTACAACTGAGCAGCATATAGTTTTGCAGATCTGGTTATGAAAATCTGGCAAAAATAGCACAAGGGGAGAGGGGCAGTTGTAGGAAAGCCTGTCCTCCACCTGTGAAGGATGCTGCAGCCCCAGACAACACCCACTTGAAGGTTCACTTCACCAGGAACCTTTACATACTGAGGTAAATTAATAAAACTTAACAGAATATTAAGTTGAACAAATCAATAGCTAACAATCTGAACAATGGAGAATACTTACAGTTGCTCCTAAACAAAAATGAGTCTTCTAAACAACAGTAGTTGGTGACTGGGGAAATCTAAGGAGTAGAGCTTGGCCAATTATGAAGTCTGTAGTGAATATGCATAATGAATTAGGTGAAATTTGAACACAAAAATTTTGATGCTATGAACAGTGAGCTTCTGTGACCTAGGCTGAAAATAAAGGTGCCTTGGGAGAAAAAAAGAAAAAAAAAAGTAATGATGCTGATCCCCCCACACTGAACACTGAAAAGCACCTCTGAAATCTATGATGATGGAGCTTGAAATGTTCATGTTTATATAAAATACTCAAACATCAACATCAGTTACAGAAATTTAAAAAGGAGGAGAGATATAATGGTGTATGCAAGTATTTTCAAGCCCCTAAAAGGGTAGAATCAAGTATGTGTGTGATGGAGAATGAGCATATGTCCTAAGGCATGACCCCCATGATAGCATTTTGGCGGGCACGTTTGCCCTCTTCCTCTGAGATGCGTTGTTCAATGAGAAACTGCGCTGTTGAGATGCCTGAAGGTAGACCTGTGATGGTGACAATGCGGTTACGAGTACCAGGAGCATAGTTACCCTTCTTGGAGATTTGGATTGTGGTGCCGGAGATATGCTGGATCTCCACCAGAGACTTTCCTCCAGGACCCAAAATGGCGCCAACAATGTGCTCCCCAACTTCCACCTCCACCTTCTTGCTACCATCTGGTGCTCCTGGAGGAAGTTCTCCAGGGGAGGGGCTCTTCCTCAAAGGAGTGCCAAGCCCAAAGGAGTTGCTGTTCAGGGGCAGACTACCTCCCATTTCTGAGGACTGCCGTCGGAAAGGGTCAAAGGGAGGTTCTGAGCTGAAACGGTCCACTTGACGTTGAGGAGAGGTTGGACCCCCCAACCCCTGTCCCAGGTTAAGGCCTGAAGCTACTGTGGTGCCTATGGGCCCAAAAGGGCCATTATTTCCATTGCTCATTGATGATCCATGGTAAGAATCATTTGGATTGTTCGAATTGTTCATATTGGGCAGCATTGGGTTGTTTCCCATACTGCCTTGGCCTTGGCCTCCCTGACCACCATGTCCTCCCTGGTGACCAGATGGGTTGCCCAGCCCCAACCCAAGCCCAATAATGCCATAGTTGATTAGTGTGTTGATGGCCTGACACACTTCAGCATTAGACTGGTCAGCAAACCCTGAACTACGAAGGATAGATCTCACATGCTCCAGAAGCTGGGCGGTGACCACAGGGTTTCCAGCACCACCATTAGGATAGGCAGAGCTCAGATTTAGAGTCAGATTCACTCCACCACCAAGAAGGTTTCCTAATCCACTCACTGAAAAAGAAAAATGAAAATCATTATAAAGTAAATATATGAAATTAACGCTTCCTGGATACTGTGATAACTGCATAAAGGTCAAGATTCAAAATATCCTCTGGCACTAAAAACATTATCTTCTCTTGTCATAAAATACTATACTATATTAACTTTTCAAGACATCTCATGACACCTAAATCCCAGAGGTTCCCATCATGGAGTGGAGTTGCTCAGGGAATGGGCTTCAATACTAAATGACAATTTATTTTTATAAGGATATTTCATTCCACTAATAGTCACAATAGTAAAAATATCCTACATAATTACAATAATAAAACACAAGTAGAGGCCTATTCATTGAGGCAAAGCAAAGAATACAACACACAGCTGCCAAGATGTCATCAACATACTTGATACATCATTTTCAACATCGATCAAATCATGATTGAAAAAATAATATAACACCCTTGCCTATAATATGGTGATGTAAATTATTGGGTGTATAGAAGGAAATTAAAAAATTAAATCTACAGAAGACCTGACATTTGGATACAATGAAGGCACTTTATTTTCCTAACCATTTTTAATGAAAAAAGGCTTGTCTTATATGCTGTCAAATACTGTAAATGTGAAACAAAATGAGTGAATGAAACTTTCAAAGACCTGGTAATGCTGCTCATGTAAATTATCCCAAACAAAGGTTGTATACAAAGCAAAGATTTTTATATACAAACAGGACATAAAATAAAGCAAGTTGGACTAATTCCAAAGTAGATGTATGCCAAGGTACCACTGTGTAAATATATAGAGTAACCCCACATAACTGAGGAAAAGGCCAATCTGAGTTATCCTAGCAATTTTTCTTTTCCCACACTTAGGCCAGGAGATCACAAGTGACCTTGTGGCACCACATCATGGTGGGGATGTGACTCTCCATCAGTTTCCATACTTTAGAAGTGGTCCACGCAAATGAGCATCTATAGCAAGCTACTGTGGCGAGCTGTCACTCGTCCCAACCACAGCGTGGCACGACTTTGTGTCAAGGACCCACTCACACGAATGACTGTGGCTGAGCGATGGACACATGACAGCTATATCATATATACCAATACCATGGCTACACTCAATATAAATTGATTCATTATTAAGACTGAAGATCAGCCAACAATATGGGACCACAGCTATAAAATTGCCAAACCCAAGGCATGGCAGGAGATGTGCGACATCTTCGTGTCAGGCAACAGAGAGATGGATTCTCTAAGAACTGAAGCCTCAATTGGCACGGATGTACCACAGTGGTGTGTGCCCATACACATGGGAAACTTTGTGGTATGGCTCAGTCAAGACAGTCGCTTGAAAACCTGCCATGATGTGGTGCCACAAAGTCGGTCATGTGCTCCTGGCCTTAGCATGCCTGTTACCACTATCAGCTGAAATGGTCTCTGTAATGCATTGCATAGATATTATGTACTAAATACAAGGTGCACAAACACATATAGACACACACACAAACACACATGGTACAAAACTGCTCACATCTCTCTCATGGCCCTATACAGCAACCGTTTTGTCTGCCATCGACAGCATCTTCAACTTCCTAACTGATGTGGAACACCCAGCCTTGCCCTTAGAAATGGCATTCTTGAATTCAGTCTTAGTACTATAAGAACTTTCCAACTTTCCAACAACCCACACAAGCTGACAAAGTCACAACACACTAAAACTACCTTACTATGGTCACTTGAGATTTATAAAAATTTGCAAAAATCTTGATAACCTACTGAAAACACACTAATCTAATATTTAGTTCAAGTTAATTTTCTCTAACCCCTTCACTCTAAAATCTTTCTTCCCTTTCAAAGATCATACCTTTCCACTACTCGCCTCTAATATTATATATTAGTTTGAATAGCTGAGATGTAAATCTCGGTACACTGGTGAAATTGGAAGGAATCTAATCCTCTGGTTTCCTGAACATAAAGGTATATCTGTTCGAACACGTCACCATATTTCACACCATTCGAGACTCTGCAATCCATGAACACTCACTGGAACTAGATTACCTTTTTTCCATCAATAACTTCAAAATTTTACCTTATAATAGTTTATCCATTGATCCCAAAATCATGGAATACAGGGGATCCTTGTGACTCAACAGTTCATAGTTTGAATTATAGCCAATTTGAACTCAGTTAACCCAACAATTTTTTAGTTGAAAACTTTTCTTTTTCAGACTAATTATTTTATTTTGGTTCTGTATAGTATTTTTCATGCTGATTATGAAAACAGCTTGTAATTACTATTTTTCCCCATTTTTGTGGTTAACTTGTTATTTTGAAAATGCCTTTGTAGACATATACGAGTTAACTCGTCTTCCTATAAACTCCAAGCTCTCCCCCTCACCTCCCTCATCCTCCTCACTTGATGAGAAATATTCATTGTCTGATGAACTGGCAGTGTCATCAGAAATATTCAAGATTCTGAGGGAAGGTTCATATTCGCTATCTTCCTCAGAACTAGACATTTGGGGTGTAAATTATTTGAAAAGGGTACAAAAAAATGAATGGTAATGTGGATGAAAACAACACCCATGCGACGACAGTGGTTGCTGGAGCAAGTCTAGTAAGAGCGTCCTTGAAATCCCACCGCTCCACCCTGTCACCTCTGCCAGGCGTACGATTTGACGAGAATACTCGTTTCACACGTAGAATGGCTTAGAAAGGCTCAGAATCGATGAGTATATACGTCTGTAGCTGGCTTTTGAAGGTCAAGTTTTAGACAAGTATACTCGTCGACGACTGAAAATGGAACATTTAGTGAAAACGAATATATACGTCTGTAGCTGGTTTTTGAAGGTCAAGTTTTAGACGAGTATACTCATCGACGACTGAAAACAGAACATTTAGTGAAAACGAGTATACTTGTTTCTGCCGAGGAAGGGGTTAATTAATACCCAATCCTCAAGGTTCGACCGACTGACTCGCCAATTCGACATTCATATCTCGCGAGCCACCCCCCCAAATTTGCCACAAACCCGCCAGGCGGAAATGTAAACCGACACTACCCTGTGTGTCGCTTGAGGCAGCATCACACTAGCACTTTTCTGTCAACTTTTCCCATCAACTTTGTCAACGCTGGTCGTCACACACAAGCTTGCGTCTGCCTTTGAAATGACATTTGGCATCTAAGGAGAGCCATGCTCCCTACCTAATAACAAATAAATGCTTGTATTTTGCCACTACAGTAGAAAATTTTTTTACTTCATGTTAGGCTACATATAATTAGTGTAGCCTACTGTACAGATAAAAATGCATAGTCATAAATTATAAGTATCAAACCATTTATTATGTGTTAAGTGCTTTATCTAGACATCCTCCCCTACACCACAATAACTATCTGTTCATCAGCTCCCTTACCACCACAACACCTCTCTACCAGCTCACTGAAACACCTGCTCCACTACCAACTGCCTCCAAGTGACAAATTGTGCCATTTCACTACACCACCATGCCTAAACTAATGTAAATAGTATTTGGCTCCTATAATTATCCATGCAATCTTTTGTTTTAAAAAAGTTAAAATTATTTCTGAAAACTTTCTCTTTATGCCAGTAATTTCTTGCCACAGTTATGGCTGCCAGAACCCTTCTGTGCAGTTTATAGATTAACCCCTTCCCGGTGAAGGATCTATATATAGACGTTTCGAAAACTGGACTTTTGTTGGATCGTCTATATATATATATATATATATATATATATATATATATATATATATATATATATATATATATATATATATATATATATCCCATACTGCACTCATTTTCTTTCTAACCCTGCTTTCTTATATTGGGTGCTTTCCCTATTATCATCACTTTCTAAGACGAATTCCAGTAGAGATTGCAGGAGCCACCGAGTGTTATGGCGCGAGTGGATGACTGGATGTAAACAAACCAACGTCCGAACTCAAGAGCGAGTTGTGGCGTCTTTTTTACGCTTCCCCATAAAAAAAATATCATTTCAAAAAATTATTTTGGCTGTTTTACGTTTCCTATACTTTGTTTTATGGTTTTATAATGTGTTTTACGTGAAAACAAGATGTTATACTTAACAATTATGTATAAATTCCTTCGTTATTTTATGAATTTTAGATATAAAAAAAATGTTTTTGGCCAAATTTGTCCGGGTATGTACGAAATCCGAGTATTTGGGGTCCGACTAATTGAGCTTTTACTGTATATATATATATATATATATATATATATATATATATATATATATATATATATATATATATATATATATATATATATATATATATATATATATATATATATATATATATATATATATATATATATATATATATATATATATATATATATATATATATATATATATATATATATATATATATATATATATATATATATATATATATATATATATATATATATATATATATATATATATATATATATATATATATATATATATATATATATATATATATATATATATATATATATATATATATATATATAGATGTCAATCAGGAGCACCCATTTGCGGGTAAACTATATATATATGTATGGATGAAAGTCGGTAAAGTCTATATATAGACAATTTTTTATTTGGTAGTTCTCTCATCTGCCCTGCCGGGAAGGGGTTAAAAATATCCAAGCAAACCTAAATGATGACTACTTACATAGCATAACTGAGTTTTCAAAATGAGGAAAATTCATCATTAAAACTAAAATATCACCACAAACCTGCAGACAGTGGATTATTCATGGATCCCAAACTTCCATTCTGTATATTTTGACCGCCTGGAGAATTGGCGAAAGGAGAACCAGTGGGGTTAGGATTAGCCACTGGACCTGTGATGTCAGCATAGCTTACATTGAGGCAGGTGCCACTCTGAGGGTCCTCCACTATCTTTGCCAGAATCATCAGGCAGGCATTCTTGCTATTTTCTACATCATTTGCTGAAGAAGGATTAAGATGAAGGGTTATTATCTTAGTATTTCATGCTTAAAATTTCCAAAGTAGGTATGTCAATAACTTTCTACATATTCTTCATTTCAAGATATTCAAATTTCATAAAACGAAATAGTAAGCTCTCATCAAACGTAATATGACAAACTGCTTAGAGTTAAAGATGTCCTAGTAAACTTCATCACATAATTTGCCACATCCTAAGATTTACAATTCATAAAAGAAAGCATGCAAACAAAAAATTGTGTAAAATAAAATGCCATTCATTATACCATGCCATAAAATCAGATAATCTGTCCATAAATGAGAAATAATTAACCAGCATTAGGTCACATGCTTGACAACTTTAGCATTTTCAACACTTAATTTATTGGTTCTAGAATTTCTATTATATCTTAGTGGTTGTTAATTCACTTTCTGATAGCAAGAAAACTTTCATACAGACCACTTAAACAAGAATCCTAGCATTATCTCAGGCTTTGCTTAAATACAATAAGTTTTACAGTGACAGATAGTTGTAACCCTCACAGCAATATTAGCAAGTCCTTACAATACAGTTTACATCAAGGCATAATTTGAATCATATTCTAACTAACAAACAATTCATCTCATTAGTGGGTTTCATTTCTCTGTTTTAGTTTAGATGAGGTCTGATGGAGTTCATCTGTACATAATTCACAGATTAATAATCTACAATCAAGCTATGTAGTTCATAAAAATATATATCTACCATAACTTAACTTAAATATGAATATATATATATATATATATATATATATATATATATATATATATATATATATATATATATATATATATATATATACAGTGGTAACTCAGTATATATCCTTAATTCATTCCAGATCCTTGGACTTATAACATACAATTTTTTCCCAGAAGAAATAAAAGGGAAAATTATCAATTTGTTCCCATAAATAAAAAAAATCCTTTTGTTATTTGCATATTTTACACTACATTGATGGTGTTGCATTAAAACAAATCAACATTGATTAATATTACAACAGACTAAAACAGAGAGATCAGTCTGATAGAGCAGATTATTCATAGGTACTGACTCTAAGGTTAAGTTCCATTAGTAGAAGGTAATATTAAGAATTACCTACTAAAGACAAAGGAACAATACAGTACTGTATTTTGGATCAAGGACACTAACCAATCTCTGTGTAAAATACCTACACACAGCATTCTGTAAGTTTAGATTTTGCTTTGAATACCTGAAACATTTTTTACACTATATTCCTCACACACCCACTGCACACACACCATTTTTTTCATTTTTTATTTATTATTTTTTTTTTTTTAGCAATTCTAGCTTCTATGTTACTGTCAAATTCATCTTCTTCCTCTTTTCTACTTTCCCTCCACATGCATGATTGGAGACAACTAAGATCATTCAAACACAACATAAAAAAGGGGAAAACTATAGAGCAATGAGCTTTGTGTTATTACATTGATGTAAACAAAAGTCTTCTTGTAACCTGTTAAGCTTTATATTTGCTTTAAAATTCATTCACCTTCCATTTAAATGTCAGTTTTCTGTAGTTAGCCTTCCTTTATTCCAAACCCTGTGCCAAGAACTTTATTCATGCATTTAACAATAATTTTTTTTTTTATTTATTTTTTTTTTTTATACGATGTGGGCTTTTCATGGGAATTTATGGGCTAAAAGGGATACTTTTTTGGAGGGTACCTCCTATCTCAAAGCCCACCCGCTAGGAAACCGTTGCTCCGAGTGAAGAAGCCCAAGCTACACTCAGACCATGGACAGGATTTGAACCCATGCGCTTGAGACTCTACGGACCCCAAAGCACACATGGTTCCACTGTACCACTATACCATCCTCTTCTTTTAGTCTCCTATACCAATTTTCCTCACCTATAATTGGCTACAACCTTTTCCACTATCATATGTTCCACTGTTTTGTTGACTCATACTGAAAAAACTGACAAAAATTGTAAAAATAAAAACCTTAACTATTTCTCATTCCTCCACTCTTCTGGATGACATTAAGTGTTTTGACAACACCCTTTATTTAATTTCTGGAATATTCATGATCTAATTTTCAATCTGTAGAACACCACATCTCTTCTACAAAACCTCATCTCCTTTTCCTCACTGAAACACAAGTGTCCTAGGCAAATGAAAGTAACCGCTTTTTTGTTTCCTACTTTCTCTGTTTTCACTTTCAATCCAAAACTAGATATTGCATTTCATTTGCAATAACTCAATCTGCTCTCATGCCCACTCTCTTCAATCTTCTGAACTTTATACCATCTGGCTACTAGCACAGAGTCACTCTCAAACTAAATTGATGTGCTGTATACTTCTCACCTAACTCCTCTCACATAAGAGATTCTTTCATCACCTAACTTCCAAAATGGAGCACAATCAGGCTCTACAATAAGCCCCCGCACTTGGCGAATTAATTAGTCTGGCGAAACTACCACCAAATGCAAATTTTGCCCAGTATGAGTTCTTTATACCACATAAATTGCTTAAAAATACCTCAATCAGTCTTTGGTCATTGCCAAAGTCCCTCTTTTGATCCCTAAAATACCATCTTTCGAGCTGAAATAAAATCTTTTGCTTTCGCATATTAGAACACATGTGCAAAACAGACCTATAAACAATAAATAAAGCTAATAAGACATGATATAAAGGCTGTAACTCCCGTTTTTCCACCCATTTCCCTCGCCCACTTCGTCCTTGCTGCCACCACCATTGTCCTTACCCCCACCAATACCACCGGCTGTGCTGGTAGAGGCCATGTTGACGGTAAATCACTGATATATTCTGATATGTTAAGAGAGAGGTCTGACGTCACCAGGGAGCCATGTGATTCACTGTGCAGCCACCAGGGGACCGCAAGTTTGAATTCAAATTGCCAAGCGTGCACTCGGTGGTCTGTGGCCACCTTACCACCAAAAGTGAATTTCGCCAAGCTGAGATTCACCAAGTGCGGGAGCTTACTGTATTCCCTTCTGCAAGAATCTCCATTCTCAGAGATTTCAATGTTCACCATCAACTTTGACTTTCCTCTCCCTTCACTGACCATTCTGGTGAACTAGCCTTTGCTTTCTAGAACTTTGCTATTTGCCATGGCCTAGACTAGAGCAACTTGTGTAACACCTTAATAGTGTTCTGCACCACCTTGGAGATATGCACAAGATTCTTGACCTAATTCTAATTTCTAATTCTTCTACTTATGCTGTCACCCTATCTTTCTATCAAGATCTTTCCCTTATACTCTTGTATTTGTATCTTGTCCTATCGCTCCAATCCCTCCTCAGGATCCTCCAAAATGGAGGTGCCTCTGGTGTTTTGCCTCTGCTAATTTGGGGACCTGAGATGGAGTATATTCCTCATTCTTTCTATCTAAACTTTCCGGACCTTGGTTTAGTACAGCCTGTTTTCATGCTATACATGAGGTGACCAACAAAAAGTACTTAGCCTTCCCTTACATTAATCTCATCTGCATTGTATTTCAGTCTGTAATCATGCCAAGTCTATTCTCCAACTAACCAGACTCCTGTAATAAGTGTAAAAATCTTTAACTCCCTTTATGACTTCTGGCATCTAGCTAAAAACATCTCTAATAACTTTGCTTCTTCACCTTTCCTTCCTTTATTGAAACCTGATGGCACCATTGCCATCTCATCTATTTTAAAAAAATGAACCTTTCACAAACCATTGCTAAAACTTCTACCTTGCATGATTCAGAATTTGTTCTTTCCTCTCTTCGACCCTCTGACTACTTCATGTTACCCATTAAGATCCTTTACAGAGATGTTTTCTATACCCCTGCTGGCCTAAACCATTGGAAGTCTTATGGATCTGATAGGGTCCTTCCCATCATTCTTCTCAGAAAACGTGCCTCCAAGCTTACACCTTGCTTAGTCAAACTCTCAACTGTCTATAAATATCTACTTTGTATTCTTGCTGGAAGTGTGCCTACATTCAACCTGTTCCAAAAAAAAAAAAAAGAAGTAAATGAGGGATAGTTGCAGAAACCCAAGAATTGCTTCATTATTTCAAAGCATTCTGACCACACACACACATGCTTTTCTAAGAGACATACATCCTATTATATTGGTAGACTCAGTGCACTTGCAATAACAGAAATGGAGGTACATGGAATCCCATGGTCATTTCATTCACAGAAGAACGTTTATCCGTTGGGTGAGTACAATTAGCTACACTGCCATATTAGTTTCTTTTTGATATGTCAGATTTTTAAATTTTTAAATGAAATTAAAGTATTAGGTATGGATGATTTAACCTACCAAACCATACATTGTTATGAATGGCTTAGGATAATAGCCTGTGTTTTACATAAATATCACATTGGACAACACAATTCTATGGAGTTGCAATATATGTCGAAGCAGCTTAAGTGCTTATTGGTAGGGTCAGGCCCCTCAGGTTAGAGAGAAGGGTGGTCAGTCTCTCAGGCATCATTCCCTTGCTGGCTGTCACCCTTGATCTCTTTCCCATGATGGAAGCAATGCCCAAGCATTCCAGTGTTCTAGACAATCAAGAGAAATGTCAATAAGTATGTATTTCTTAGAAAAGAAAGCCAATAGAGGTCCTATTGTTGCACTCTGCAGAAAAGGACAAACCTCTTTAATAATAATAATAATAATAATGAAATAACTTATCATAATTATTATTATTACAATAAAACATGCCTTAATTTTTACCTCTAAAGGTGTTGTGGGAAAAAATTAAATATGAACAAATAAATAATAAAATCTTTCAGAATTATTCTAAATCAATCACACACACACAGAGAGAGAGAGAGAGAGAGAGAGAGAGAGAGAGAGAGAGAGAGAGAGAGAGAGAGAGAGAGAGAGATGGGAAGGAAGGCCTATCCTTTCCATTGAAGTGTTAAGACAGTAACTGGTGAAGCGGAGACATGGCAACGCAGCTCACGGGGAATTCCCGTACTCAACCAATGCCCTAATATTCTACCAGAAATTAAACAATCATTCACATTTCTGTCATCCACACATCCACATGCAAGGAAATGGTTATCAGCATGTCCCTCCATTTCTATTTGCTCACATGTAACTAAAGTAAATATACCAAATATTATTTTATGAGAATAGCAGTACTAGTGCAACTGGTTCATGAGGTATGATAGCCAACTTGCACTAGAGGGTAGGTGCAAATTTTTTCTGCACTTTCCTTGCCAATAATAATTAATCTTTTCCTTTCTCTGATCCTAAGGTTAATCCTTAGATAGCTAATTATCAGATTATTTTGTAGACTTTGGGTGTCTCCCCAACAAAATCAACAGAATTTAACTCATCTATTCATATTTAATACTCATGTAACTGCTGGCAGATGCAAGAATCATTCCCTTCTCCCTCTACTGAGACAAAACTGCATATCCTTCAGATACAGGAAAATTTCTTTGAGACCAAAGTTATAGAGGAAAAAAAAAAAAAAAAAAAAAAAAAAAAAAAAAAAAGGCTTATGGGTTCTTTTGCTGCAATGAATCCTTACAGAGATATGAGTTAAACAGGGCATTACAAGCATCCCATTCTGTATGGCTACACCATTGCTGTACACCAGTTTCACATTATGTGAGCATTTTGCAGAACATAACCCTCACATATAATGAACACCTGATGTACCACTAAGCCTATCATAAAGAACATATTTCTATTTTGTAAACATCATATAATATATAAAACAAAACTGCAAATATCAATTTGTAGCTTACTGTTTAAAATCAGTATTAATTTTAAATTTTATTAAATGTTCAAGTTAATTTTACGGTTACTTTTACTGGCTACATTCTTCCAAATTAGTGTAGACTTAAAAGAAGATTAGATATATTTATGGATAACAGATGGAATTAGGTAACTCTTCTCATACAGAAACTACCACGTGCAGGCCTGACAGCCTCTTGCAGATTTCCTCTTCTCATGTTCTTATGTATGCAGCAAAAGTCCCATCTTTCAGTATCCAACATTTTGGAAAATGATGTGTAAGCACTTTTGCAAATTAGTCCCATTCTGAATACAGGAATTGTGGGTACAATGGTGTGAGTGGTGTAAATGAAAATGTTTTTGATGTCAACTTGAAATATATGAATAAAGTACAACACTGAGGAGGGAAGAAGAGATGTATTAACGATCGCACAAATTAAAAGGGTAAGTGAACAAGTCTATTGTGCCCATTGTCTTTCCCTTCTGTCTTTGTGCATGAAAGACTACCAGTGGCTGAAGAGCAGACTGATCAAATTTATGCCTGTAAGGAGATAATCATTTCTGAAAAATTTGAGCTAAATGACACATGATCCCTCTTGATGCCTGGCCACGTACTGAGTCACTGAGTGAGAGAGAAACACACCAAAGGCTCAAATTTATCAAGAGAAAAATATTCATGCAAAATTTTTTGCATAGCCACAAGCATTGATACATAATTTTTTAGGGTGTGAGTCATACTATGATGCAACTGCACAAGACATTTAAAAATGGCCTCATGATGGGAAGGGTATTTAATTATCAAAAAATAAACTACACCATGTGGTAATTTAGGGTCTGAAGGAAGGAAGAAAGAGACAATAATCCCAAAATAAATCTTGCATCGCTCCTCTGAAGTCTGAGTTAAACTGCCTGCTTTTTTTTTTTTTTTTTTGGGGGCGATGGAATTTGAGTCAGACATTCCTCTTTGTCGGACTAACCTTTCCCCCTTTTAGTATGAGTCAGCGAGGGCCAACATTGATGATGATGATGATGATAATAATTAAAAAGTTGTGCTTATAAAGATAGTCAGGAAAAAAGTGTATGTGGAGATCATAGCAGTGTGTTTATAGAGATGGAGGATGGATAAGTGTGAGTTTATAGGGTGGTGTCTGGTGTGAGGTGAGGGTAGAGGAGGGGAGTTAAGGGAGTCATGCCTGTGGCAGACTTAAAGGCCACAGCTGTGTTTGTTTCTTGTTGTCCTGGCTGCTACATCTCTCCTCTTGAAGTTTCTGATTATAGTTCTCATCAATTTATGCCTGTAAGATACAAGTATAGATACAAGCATTGAGATACATTTTTTTAGCATGAGTCAGGCTATGACACAACAACACGATACATTTAAAAATGGCTTCCAGGGGAGAGAGAGAGAGAGAGAGAGAGAGAGAGAGAGAGAGAGAGAGAGAGAGAGAGAGAGAGAGAGAGAGAGAGAGAGAGAGAGAGAGAGAGAGAGAGAGAGAGAGAGAGAGAGAGAGAGAGAGAGAGAAATCGATAATTTATAGTCCCAGCACCAGGGGAGAAAAAAATTCAAAAACAAAATTTCTGAAATATTCATCAATTTACCAGATGTTCTTATGGAAGGGGACTCCCCTTTCAAACAATAAGTTTCAGCCTCCCTTGCCCTCCCACACCCTCATCTATGTCATGAAGTTCACCACCAAAAGTTAGATAATATAAATTTTACATAGTTCAATTTTTACTTATTTGGATAAAAACTTGCAGTTGTGTAACAAATTAAAATTTTCTACATAATTTCCTATGGGAAAAACAGTTTCGCACTTGGAACATTTCGGACATGAAACAGCCTATTGGAACAAATTATGTCCAACTTCAAGGGTCAACTGTACATGTCTTAATGACATTTGTTGTGTTTTCTGCAAATAAATGAGTAAATAGTTGTCCTTGTTCTCATTTATTCAATGCTAATATAACTGATGAAATTCACATCTATTCTTTCAGCATATTCAATGTTTTGGCAACTGTCTAGTTCCAGAAATGGCAAAATAAAGGACTTCTGTTGTATTCATATAAGTGGCCATTCTAATTAAGGACACTATTTTTAAGCTGTATGACTTTGATGTTTAGTTATGTTATTTTAAAGTGCAAAAATATAATGAAATTTGTTTCATAACTTCAAATTATTATCAATTAAAAACTCTTAACCTGTTTCATGGCCATCAATTTTCAGTTACCTTGTATGGTGTTTAGTTTGTACATACATATACCTCTTAAGAAAGTGTTTAGAATGCATATACAAAGATGTCTCAAATTATGCAAGGGATTTGTTCTTGAAAGGATAGCATATGTGAAGACTGAATAAAGTGAATATGATTACTGAACTAAACTATTCAAGGTTCCAGTGTGTGTGTGCGTGTTTGTTTATATATAAAGGTAACTCGATTTACGCACGTTTGATTTACGTGTTTTTGTTATAACGCGACCGAAAAAATATTATACTTAATTCAATTTGCGCAGTCGGTTTGCTTATACGCGATTTGGCCCAACCGCATTTTCAAACTGAGCGCCAGACGCAATTTCAAACTGCGCTGGGAAGTTACGCAGCTAGCCGATAGATGGGAGCTCCGCTCTTCTCATGCCTCATTTGCAGTCTGCCAGCACTGAGTACAGACGGAACCATAGTTCATGTAATATGGACAACTTGATTTTCTCAATATGGCACTGTGTTCAAGTGCAGCACTGCATATACAAGTAAATTTATGACCTGAAACATACTTTAAGCCAAGAATATATGTATGAATATATTCACTATTCTGAAATATCATTAGGATTCACAGAATATGTACTTACCTAGTGCAATACAATGACATGGATGAAATGTAACTATTCAATCTAAAATGCATGGTGAACTAGTCCAAGACTAAAATGAAAACACTAGCTTATACAAAGTAAAACTGAATTGGAATTTTGCCATTACTATTCAATGAATAATGGAGAGAGAGAGAGAGAGAGAGAGAGAGAGAGAGAGAGAGAGAGAGAGAGAGAGAGAGAGAGAGAGAGAGAGAGAGAGAGAGAGAGAGAGAGAGAGAGACTCAATATGAGCATTTACGTATACACAAATGCAAAAATAAAGCTATAATGTGTAAAAGTACTTCCCATTGATTTTCTTTCATATGCTTTTAAGGTACATCAACATAATAAAACTGCAAGAACATCATGGAGTGACATAGAAACTGAAAATGTTCATGCAACTGGTTATATAGAACCATGTATATAAATAACTATCTACCAGCCTTGTTCACTTATTTTATGATCCTTAGCTTTACTAAGACACCTAACAAATCATTACTTCATTCTGGTTTACCACTTACTCAAATCTCAAAAGACTACAGCATCACAAGTTGCATGAGAGTTAGCAATTCACCATGCATCACAGCACAGTAAAACACAGGATTTAGAGGCCAACAAAAGTTTCAGATCTTTTGGAAACTTCCTGCTAACAATAAAATGCTAATCAAAAACTCAATTATTAAAACCCTTCATGCAAAGCCATGTAATTATAATTAAGAAAAAAAAAAAGTTTATATGATGCAAAGCCAAGAATAAATCTATATTATTATGTTAGGCACGCACGCACGCACGCACACACACACACACACATATATATATATATATATATATATATATATATATATATATATATATATATATATATATATATATATTGTATATTCAATAAATGTCATCTACAAAGGAGATCTAATATCTTCCCTTAGTCTGTTTGATGAGAGCATACTATCAAATTCAGTTTGTATAAAGACACCCAAACTTACATATGACAGTAATACAACGTTCTGCCAATGACTGATCTTTGGCCTTTTGGGAGATCTGAACATAAGCTCCACTTTCTTCTTTTATCTGCTTGATGTAAGTGCCACCCTTACCAATGATCATGCCTGCAGTGCTATTGGGGACCAAAATCTTCACCTGCAGGGAATGAGCACTTCTTGAAATCTGATGAAGGTAGATGAATTGTACTTAATGGAAACATTTTGCTTTTCTCATAAAAGCAAAGAAAATAATCATACATGTAAGTCACAATACAGCAACATAAAAAGCTTAGCCAAACATATACAGATTTAAGAATAAAGTTCACTTAATACTTAGAAAAGCATAAATCATTGTCTAAACCACTATGACAAATAATTGTATATATAAAAAACAAATAAAAAAACAAAGAATAAATCACTAGAAAATACAGTGGTACCTTGATTTAATTACTTCTTAGAGACTTCTTTGATATTCCTGACTGGATATTTAGTACTGGCGAGAGTAAACAAGCAAGTTATGTGGAGGACTGGAAGAGTACAGAGCAGTTAATCAAGACTGAACACCATATGTGACAAAGTATGTCTTCTTGAGAAATAGATACTATCAGTCTGCATGAGCTTAAGGCCTTCTTAAAATACCCAGGAAAAGTTATAAAGCTGTGGCATGTAAATACAGGAAGAATGTTTAGGTAAACCATCGTATGGAGAATCTCAAGACAAAAAAAAAAAAAAAAAAAAAAAAAAAAAAACTATATTGAGATCTTTAATGCAATATGAAGAATCCTACATATTTGTAGGTCTGCTTTAGTTTGCAGATTACTGACAAGGCAGGAATAAACTTGAAAATGAAATATTTAAGAAGATATGATAATGGGAAACTAACAGTGAATGAAAGAATGAACAAAGTAATAGAATGACTTAATTTAGAATGTTATGAGGATGGCAAAACTTTGTGATGATGCAGGGCAAGGACTTTGAGTGACTACCATTTGGATAATATGTTTATCTGTGGTGAATAATAGGGAGTGTTGATAATTATTATTCTAAGAGCTTTGCATGGCAGTCTAATGAAATACATAATTGTGCAAGAAATCATGTGTGCAAATGACTCCAGAAGAGCAGCAGCTGACAATATGATAAGCTTGAGAGGGAGTATCAGTATGTGATATGTATGTCAAGCTCTCCAACTTTCCCACCCTCCCAGTACCAGTACAGTAAATGCTTATGTATCTGGATTAAACCAGCCAAGACCCTTTTGGATACGCAGTTTCCAGATATGAAGAAATTTCTTTCCCTGACTCTTTACGACTGAAAAATAGCCAAAATACAATAACATGAGTAAGTAGACTATCATTTCAATTATGTTACTTTAATCCTAAGTGATATTCATGATTCTATTACTCCACATGGTCTCGGTTCAAGCTGATCCTAAAACTTTAAGGAGGGAAAAGCCCAAGACATAAGAGACATACATTTATCAGGCACATATCATTCATTTCTCAAAGATGCATCAACCATTTCTGACACACAATGCTATTCAACCAAAAATGATTATCTATAACAGGCATTCTATAACACGGAGTATAATTCATTGTTTAAAAAAGATATGATGTGATAAATGAATAAGTCTTCCTGCTGATGCAGCCATAGCCTAAGCAGACTAAGGTTGTATGGGTGAAGAAGGGCCCTTGGCAACTAATTACACATATGAATGCACATTTAGTGTTTGTACTTTCCCATCACAGTTAATCCCTAGCCTTTAACCTTTCTGACTTTTCCATTATTTCAGATTAGGGCAGGACAAGCCTTGTATTCTTCTACATCCAAAGAAATTACTTATTTATTTAAAAATTCTCTCTTCTCTTCCTGAAACAGCTTAAAAAAAAAAAAAACAGGTGTTCTGTGTTGCCTTCAATAATGTAGTGGATCCTCTGACAACAAAAATCTCTGAATCCTAATGCTAAACATATACTTATCAATTGTGAACACATATTTTCCTCCAAAAACAAAATTGTCATCCTAGTATGACTGTCACCTTATCTTCTCAGCTGCTCTCCTCTGATCACCTCATACCTGTACACATATTAAACCATATATCTATCACTTTAATCTATCATCAGAATCCCCTAAAGTAGAGATGTCTCTGGTGTTTTGTCTATGCTAACTAGAGGGAGCTGAGGAGTTATTATTCTGATATTCCTTGGAATGACTAATGCTTCTGTGTAAAGACATGTCTCTGTATGCTGAGCACATGAGGCAATAGTGTCTGGCATGAAGGTGTGCATTCCTCACTTTCTCACCCTATATATTCCAAGCCCTGATTCAACATAACATAAGGAAAAACACAGGAAGCTACAAAAAGCTGCAAGAAGCCATCAGGCCTACATATGGCAGTATTGAGAATACAAAATTCTACTGTATAGATAAGCTCTGTGGTAGAGAAGTCCCCCCTGCCTTCCTCCCTATCTGCAAGAACATCCCTCCCCACTCTGGAATTGGAGCATTCTTTACAAATTTCTTTTTGAGTTTCTTCTTTTCCTTTTTTTTTTTTTTATCAAAATTGCTACAAAAACTTTTAATTATTTTGTGTAAATCTCAAGTGTAAAATCTATTAAAAATATAATGCTGATATTTGTCTTTTGCTTTGTGAATCTTTGTTTAAATAGATATCTTATTGGCAGAGAAGATATACCAGAAGTATTTCAAATGAGAGAAAAAATAAAGAAGTTTTGAGGCACATGACAGGGAGAAGCAGAGGTATGTGACATGTCTGCTTTTAGCAAGACTAACAAGGCAAGTCACATCACTGTATTTTTCTTATACATCTTCTGCAAGAGAAAGTCTCTTTTGTCTTGATAATTTAGAGCTTTATTATAATTGTGGCATACCAACAGCAAACTAGGCTGCAGCAGCTATTAATGAGTGGGTGGGAGGGTGAGCAAGTTGAAACATTGATTTAACTAAACACAGATAACAGTAGATCTGGATTTGACACGAAAATCGCCGCGCTGCAGTAACGTACCCAAAGCCGGAGAACGGACTTTAAATTTCAAACCTCGAAATCTCAGCTCCTAGCCAACATGAATCTATGAAGATCACTGTGAAGCAAGCTAACTGTGTTTAATTCAATGTCTGAAAGCGATATCTAAATCCATACAACCGTGTCATTGTACCGCTCAGTTATACGAGTCAAACTCGAGAATTTATATAGTACCAGGTGGATGTTTAAATACAACTTTAAGCTTACAGCTGTATTTCAAACACAAAATGCAAATTTTGTATCACTTATAAATTACTTTACATGATTTTGGCTGTCCACTTGCTCATCTCTTCTTCACACCTGTGAGTTTACGCCTCTTGTCATCACTCTGTGACCGTGTGTTACCTCCTGTGGCGACACCAGGTTTGCGCTTGGCGTGGACATCACTGTTGGTGTCTTACTATCCCACCCCTTATATATGTCACAGATGTTGCACTAGCGTACTCTATATAATTTCATTAACAAAATGCAACTTTTTTTTTTTTTTTAGGAAGACTATTTACAAAGCGCGGAGACGGGCTTTATTTTTTTTACATCATTAACGCGAAGAAATATATCGCAGTAGTTACTATCAGTCACTGCCTAGGCATTGTTTCCTACCATTCTAGTCACTATTAATCATTCATCGGTTTGTTGCAGTCACGTTAGTAATCAGGTGAGTTTAACACTTAACAGCACTCCACAGTACACTTCCACGTCACAGTGATGTCAATAACATGTCACTGTTCTTCACCAGTGTCACTATCTTTTCCTAAACTGACTATCTATATGGCACCAGATGTCTTAACTGCAGTCACTGCCACCAGTTGCATGCATCTCGGATTACGTCCCAGTTACAGCCTCTCACTCTGCCATTTTGTGTGACCTCTCATTATATTTCACTGTAGTGTTGCCAACATTGAGGGCTGGTTATATATACAGGCAACAATGGTAAATGGTTAATTTTTGAGTTTCAAAAAGTGAAATAAATGCTGCCTATCATTATTCATAATTAATGGTGACATCCAAGGCACATGCCCTGCTTGACCCATCATTGATATGATAAGCCACTGGATGTGGATCAATGAAAACAGACTGTGGAATACAAGTGTGGTCACAAAAAAGACAATCTAATACAGGCAACCCCTGCTTAACAAAGAGGTTACGTTCCTAAAAAAACCTTCATTAAGCGAACCGATTATAATAAGTTTAACCCCTGACTTGAACTTCCGTTGAGAGTAAACAAAGCGAGAGTGCATCATAGTACAGTGAAAGGTTTAATGAAAGTAAAAATTATGAAGTTAAACATTTAGGCAGTTTAATTTAAGACTAAATCATTATAATGGACACTAATGTATGTATGTAAGTAACTTTATAATGTTGATGATCTTAAATTTATGAAGGGAGGGAGAGTGGAGCGGGAAATACGCTAGCTGGCAAGCTGTGGAATGTAAACAAAGGGCACATCATTGTACCGCATACAAAACTTATGTACCATATTTCCACAAGGTTTTCCATTTTATCCATTACAGAGTCACGAGTTCAGGTGGTTCTTTTAGCTTACACCAGCCTTCTTAATAGAGTCTGCTGACTTGAAAATATTAGACACAATAGATGGAGTCAAGATGGTGGGAAGCAATGCTATTAGTTTTCTCGCTTCTCGTGTCTGTGAATAATATCCAGCTTCACTTCCAGAGTAAGAGACTTCCTGGTCTTCTTAGCAATGCTAGGCGACATTGCAGGGCGTTTTGGTGGTAAGTTGAGAGAAGGAATAATATACTTTCTAAAATATCACATACCTTGACTTCCCTCTTTACAAACACCAAAATCTTTCATTTCCATTTTTCATCTCACACACATTCAGAGGAAATTGCCACTCTGAAGTTCTCTTTTACTCTTTGCTAAAATGCAATTTTCTGTAAACACATCTCACTTCTGTTCCAACATTGGAACTCTCTTTTAAGTCCTTCCTGTGCTACCAGGATGCCACTTCTATACAATATGCTCACATAAATATCATCTAACATTGGGTCAGTTTGCCTCAAAGTCATAGTCTCTGGTAAGGGACTCAAACCAGTTGCAGGTAAGTCTATATTGTAGGGTAGTGTAATTCACTACACAAGGAAGGAGAATGCCATTGCTCTCCTTGCCACTCAAGCTGGGCGCACACCGAGACGCAGGCAACACAAGCAACGCAGCACAGAGCAGGGAAGAAAACTGTATCTCACTATCTTAAATATAAGCACGCACATTGTCACACAGGACAGCACAGCACAGGGGCAGACCTGGTTTGACCTGCATCATGCACTGTTTGAAACACAGTTTTCTGTGCACGTGCGGCACAGGAAGTAATGGCCTCTCACTCAGTAATCCACCTGAATGTCATCCACTGAGGAACTTATTGAGACTGTCTGCTAATACCAAGTCCTTTATGATACAACCCACCTTGATTACATGAAAGGGTTTTATGAAGATGAGATATGGGTTTAGATTCTATCCACTCAACAGTTTAAAGAATGTGAGTATATTGTTGTAGAGTAAGATATGTTGAAGTAGCACAAATATATGACTGAGATAATAATCAAGCATTCTTGAATTCATTTTCTGAGTCAGATTCTGAGCTGAGGTTTCTCAGGTAAGCATGAGCAACAGCCATGACCACAGAATCTGCATAGGATGACAGACTGCTTCTCAATGTGCACACAACTCCTCTGCTGTCCTTCCCTACCCTGCCTTATATCTCAATGTTCACTCAGACTCACAGTGATACCAACTTAGTAACAGACTTGTACTCATGTACTAAGCAATTCTGCAATTCTATCTCTTTACCTACAGCAGGAAAAGTCACTCCTGCTTACACTATTAGAAAGCTACTGTTTATGAATTGCATTTTGTAATGAAGCACACAGCTTTGAACCTAAATAACATGCGAGTGTGTGAACACTAACTGGTGAAGATGAAGTCTGGATGGAATGAAATACAAGTGATATAAGATATGAACAGTGAGAGTTCATCAGCTGCATTTAAACAACGGTTTGGCATGGTTTACGTACTGCACTGGTAATTCAAAGATAATATTATAATTTAATAATGCTGTTATGACAGTCATAACAGCAGTGAGCATTCATCATGTGCATAAACAATGTGGTCTGTTAATAATTATTACTGTACTACACCATTTTCTGTTCATTATTTTCTTGATGTTTCATAATCCATTATGTATTTCCTACCTTCAGTTAGCAAGAAAAAAAAAATTAATCAGAATATATCCAGTTTTATTTTGGGAGAGCATGTCTCACTCAGGTTGGAACCTAAGTAATCTTCTCTTTACTTTCATTTAAACCCTAGTGTGAGGCAAAAGCCTCATATAAATAATGATAAGATCACAATATTCTTCTCCATATTTTCAGTTGTTCAATATTTCACTAGCCACTGTCATACTAGCTTTCCTTCTATCACTATTCCTCCATTTCTCTCATTACTATAGCATGTTGGTCAATAACATCAAACATTTCCCACTATATCAGCACCCATCACATCCTTCACAATCTCTCATCCACAGTTACATTATGAATCAGCCTCCACTATTCACCACTTTCACCCTTTCTCCATGTGTACCTAAAGATAATTCAATGCTGGAAAAAGGTATTTCCCAAGAACACTTTTTTTTCTGCAGGAAAGTTCAATACTTATTTTCCACTTTTATGTACTGCATCTACTCTCTATTTTTCAACTATACCTGCTAACACATTACTTTCAACCTCTCCATTCATATCCCTAACAGTATTTTCCTTCATGTCATTTCCTTGAGGCACTCATTCACATTCCCAAATTTCATCTAATCTCTTTCACTTGCATTCACAGAATTATACACGTGTAAAAACCTATGTCTATCTAACTATCCATGTTTCGCTCTTCCCACATTATCTAGATACCTGCCATTTTTGTCTCTCTCTCCTCTTCTATAATATAGGGGATATAACAGATGTACATCCTTTTCCTCTATCCTTGCTTCTCTCATCCACCACACCATGCTACTCTTCCTACTCACTTTAACACCTCGCTTTTGAATTCAATAATTTGCAAACCTTTCCCGTCACAATGAAAACAACAATTTCCCATCTTTTCTCTTATCTGTGGGTTGAAGGCAGTCATTTTGGGGGACCAGAACTTAACTAAATACTGCTTAGTGCCTCATTCAAGCTCAGGCTGGCACTGACTTGCCAGCATTCATAAACAGTTCAGAGTTTTCATATCAATATTTTTCAATAAAAAGTCAAAATTTAAGTCTTCAAATAACACAGTTTAGAACACTTCCTAACACCTTTGTTTGTGCTGAGCTATGTAATTTAATATTTTTTTGTCTAACATTTAGAAAAACCATGAAAGCTTCATCTGGCTTCACTGAGATCATTCTGCCAATTAACATTCCCTTCTTGTATACCATTGTGCCACATAACCAAAGTGTAAGCAGAATATAATGTTAGTCCATGAGGATAGTATTGCCTTTATTCTAAATGATGCTAGGCAAGTGTAATAGCTTGTTGCCTATGTTCTGCAACCATAAAGATGATCCCACTAAATGACAGATAATTCATGGACAGATCCATTACCTCTGTTTTCTATATATCTTAATTCACTGAATTCTGGCATAAAGTAAATGCAATTCTTTTTATCAATCAGTGATAGACCATTTTAAAAAGTATATAATTGTGCTTAGGATAGCAAATGAATTAAGATCCTCTTATAGCTATACATATATCTCCAGAAAATGCATATTTATTTAACTATTCATATAAAAGCATAACTAATTCCACTTTAATTTGCAGTTTTCTTACAACTAAGTGTTACTGATACCACCAACTTAAAAGAATTACTTAGCTAATGAAAAATAAACTTTAATCTTAAGAATATTGCCTGTCTAATGTTGATGTTTACATAACTGAATACTTTCAGTTTTATTAATGGCAATAAAGCTAAGATGCTTAATGACTATAATTACCACTTAAAATTGTAAATTACCTGCTTCTCTCTTTCAGCTGTCATCTTGTTATCAAAATCAATGGCTGGTTTTGCATTTGGGTCTGGTTTTTCTTTAATTTTTTCCATAATGAATGACAGCACTGTGCAGATGGCATCTACGTTGCCAGTGATTAGACATACTCGCTCTGATGTGCCTGGATGAGGATAGAAAAAATGCCATCATCAATATTCTGTATACAATATGCACATGTAGCTAGTTTTCCCTGGAAAAAAGTAATTACCATTCAGTATATCAAAGTTAAGAAAATGAATAACACACACACACACACACACACACACACATACACGAGAGAAGAATATGACATCCGAAGCACAAGATCGCATAGTAAAAAGCTGAGAAAAGGAAGATGTCTGAGAGATATTAAAAAATATAGTTTCCCGCAGAGATGTATTGAGACGTGGAACAGTTTAAATGAAGAAGTGGTGTCTGCAACGAGTGTGCATACTTTTAAAGTAAGATTGGATAAGTGTAGATATGGAGACGGGGCCACACGAGCATAAAGCCCAGGCCCTGTAAAACTACAACTAGGTAAATACACACACACACACACACACACACACACACACACACACACACACACACACACACACACACATACGGGCCACACGAGCATAAAGCCCAGGCCCTGTAAAACTACAACTAGGTAAATACATACACACACACTTCCAGAAATTAACTATACAGTAAGGCCCCGCACTTGGCAAATCTCAGCTTGGCAAAATTCACTTTTGGCGGTAGGATGGCCACGGACCACCGAGTGCACGCTTGGTGATTTGAATTCAAACTTGGCAGTCACCTGGTGGTCCGCAGTGAACCATGCGGCTACCCGGTGACATCATACCTCCCTCTTAACCTATCAGAATGTAGTGTGAGAGTCCCCTTCAGCCATTTTGTTTGTGCTACCCTCTGTTCTGCCAGCGTGGGAAAATTTCTGGCGATTTACCGCCAACATGGCCTCTACCAGCGCAACAGGAGGTACCAGTAGGATAAGGACAATGGTGGTGGCAGCAAGGACGAAAGTGGGCAAGAGAAACGGGTGAAAAAAAAGGGAGTACAGACGAGGAAAGCATCACAAATAGTATAGTGTGAATGAAAAGGAGAAAAGCTCAAAAGATGGTATTTTAGGGGTCAAAAGAGGGACTTTGGCAATGACCAAAGACTGACTGACAGGCATTATTAAGCAATTCATATAGTGTAAAGAATTCATGCTTGGCGAAATTCGCCTTTGGCGGTAGTTTCGCCAGACTATTTAATTCGTCAAGTGCAGGGGCTTTCTGTAGAGAAGGGAGGGAGGGGGAGGGAGGGAGAGAGAAAAAAAAACAGCAATCTTTTTTTTTCTTTTTTTTACTATTCCAGAGAGAGAGAGAGAGAGAGAGAGAGAGAGAGAGAGAGAGAGAGAGAGAGAGAGAGAGAGAGAGAGAGAGAGAGAGAGAGAGAGAGAGAAAAATTTTTTTTTTTTTTTACTATTCCAGAAGTGATTATGTTTCACCAGGGTTTGTGTTGTGTAATTAAGGGGATCAGTATATACAGGATATCCTAAGCTGAAGTCAGTCTAGGTCATAAGCATCTTGTACATATTTAATGCTTTGTTTTGTGATAAAAAAAAAATGGTCTGTCTAAACATTTGACAATGTGTTGCAATGAATGATATGATTCATACAAAACAAGACCTGGACAAAGTCAATTAGCCTATGTATGGGGATGAACTTTACTTGAATGTAAAAGAATTCTTAACTTTAAAAGAAAATTTATCAAATGATACACTAATTTTTGTTCATTAAATTCCAAGAATGGCTGAAAAGCATTCATGTGTATCAGTTTGGGATTTGTGTGGTCACTGCTGGACAACATCTTTCTGTGTTGCTCCAATCATCTTAGCTGGCAAAAAAAAAAAAAAAAAAAAAAAAGGAATAAATTCTTCCCCACAACAAAGCAAGTGCCTCACAACAGAATGAATTCCTGTTCTTTTCTGAAATTCACAAACCACCCTTTACTTGCTTTAAAACAACAGAATGAATTCCAGTTCTTTTCTTGAAATTCACAAACCACCCTTTACTTGCTTTAAAATCATCATTGGAGTCAGATGCAGCATCAGAAATAAGATCATGATCCAGCAGCCTAGCCTTTGCACAAATTATGGCCTCTGACAACGAATCACCAGCCATCTGCCTTTGGTTTATCCAATCAATAATTTTTCCATTTCTTTCACTGCCGCAGGTCTCTTAAATTAAATTGCCTTTTCGCAACAATCGCAAACTAGCTCTTTTAATGAGCTGTCGTCTTCAGTATTGTGGCTACTGTATATCTACCCATACAGTACTCAGCTGCAAGATCGACTTGAAAAATTCAGGTTTAGGAAAGAAATGGGAAGAAACTGGTTTTCAAAGAGTGGTTGATGAATGTAACGGTCTCAGTGGTCATGTAGTCAGGGCTGAGTCAATAGGGAGCTTTAAAAGAAGGTTAGATAAGTTCATGGGTGGGGAAGATAGATGGAATTAGGTAGCTTAAACACACAGGGACTGCTTCCTATAGGCCTGGCGGCCTCTTGCAGCTTCCTTCTTTACTTATGTTTTTATGCCACAGTATAGGATACAAGGTGAAAAGACAAAAAAAATTATCCACGCACAGTGCAGGTTAGCGCCAGACTAAGAAGTGGGGTTTCATATATATACATTTATATTCACAAAACAACATTTCTCTTAGCTTTTTACAAGCTTTACCACCAAGGATTGTTTTGTGATGCATAACGTGAAATCTTGCATGGAACACTGAAAACAAAGCAGATGATGATACCAAATGCTTCTTCTTCTACTTCTTCTTGTGACCCTCTTTAGCTTGTGTGTTACTTTCGCCAAAATATCTGTGTTCCGCCCCTCTATACTTTCGTTCAGTGCCACAGAGTCAAGGTGATCCTCGTGGCATGCTTGTGATCAGCGATCACCACTAGTTGCCTGCTGGTCACCCAGCCAGTCTTCCCCATAATGGAACGAGCTCAGAGCTCATACTGACCAATCTTCAGTTAGGACTGAGACCACATCACACACAACACAGCACACACTGAGATGGTGAGGCCACAATCCCACGAGTTACATCCTGTACCTATTTACTGCTAGGTGAACAGGAGCTACACATTAAGAGGCTTGCCCATTTGCATCACTGCTCTCGGGATTCAAACCCGAGCCTTCTTGGTTGTGAGCCGAGCATGCTAACCACTACATGATGTCATCGAGTTAATCTGTGTTAAATCAAATAATTCATGTTATCTAATTGCATCTCCTTAAAAATCAAGTCACATTAAATCTAAATCGCATTATTCAATCTTGTGTTAATCATGTTGACTCTACTTTATATACATGTAAAAATATATATACATATATATATATATATATATATATATATATATATATATATATATATATATATATATATATATATATATATATATATATATATATATATATATATATATATATATATATATATATATATATATATATATATATATATATATATATATATATATATATATATATATATATATATATATATATATATATATATATATATATATATATATATATATATATATATATATATATATATATATATATATATATATATATATATATATATATATATATATATACGTAAAACAATATAAATAAAAAGAAAATATCAGCACTTTTTTGCCAATAGTATTTCTATGAAAAAAAAAAGCTTACTCATCTTTTGATCCATAGCTAAAATAATAATAAAAAAAAAAAAAAAATTGTTATAAAAACCTTTTCACCTTTAAAATTTCTTTTCCAATGATATGTAATGATGAAAAATAACCAAACACACATTGTTAAATTACCTAATGATTCATTTTGGCAACATTTTTTACTTGAGTGGATATGTCAGGGAAAATTATCTTGATGCTGCCAAGGCTAAACTCCAGCACTGAAGACTGTGTTGCTACACACGCACAATCTTCTGCAATGAATGAGTGAATAACACTTTGTATTCCCCATCAAGTCTTCTTTCTAATTATAGTATCTGGAAGTCTCAATGTGCCACAGAGTTAAGGAGACAAGAGCAAATTATAAAGAAGACACTATGGTTGGAAGCATGACACTTACCTCCCAATCCCATGCATCCAATTCCTCCACCTCTCCATGGCTAGAAAATGTGTAAACCACACTCTCTTTAAACAAGAAAGACTATAATATACAGTCCCTCCACATTCCAATCCTACTGCCGTCTCACAAAGGTATTGAATAAGTAGCTGAGCAGGAGTATGTAATACTACAGGTGGTTATCATGATAAATTATAAGTTAATATTGTGCTACCAGTTATCCTGGTGGGTGTTAACACGATAAATCATAACATTTAATATTGTGCTACCGGTTAGCCAGATGGGTGTTATCACGATAAATCATAACATTTAATATTGTGCTACCAGTTATCCAATGATTATTTTGTTCATGTTATCTATCTATCGGCATTGTCAATACATTTGGTTTAAAATTTCATGCATGCAAAACTGCTTAACCCTCTCATGCACCACAGTTTCAATAAGTTTTCTTTGCTACTCATTTCAAACATCTGGTCTTTCACTAGTCAAGGCACTTTTCTTGAGAGCACTGAAAAAATATTGTTTCTCAGCTCCTTTCTTTCCCCCAAATCTGTATTTATCATCATATATATGTTTGTTGTAACTTTTCATTAATCATGGGGACCGTTTAATTAGGTTTTAAAAATTGAAAATAAAGAGGTACGTGGGTAATATTTTTTTGACTGATAGATGACTATTACACGATGTTAGTTTAGTAGTTACAAGCGAATCAAAACATAAATAACTGCATGAAAAATGAAGAAAATAAAAAATTTTGAAAAGAACATTTTTCCTTTAAACTTTGTCACCGGAGGGCAGATTTCAACTCTGCCGGTACATATATGAAGTATGTGGTGTAACAAAACTTTCCATGTCCTAGAATTTTGAATTTTTTTATTTTGATGGCCATTATGAATTTCTATTTTTTTTCCTTATAAAATTACATTGCAGCACAGAAAATTAATTTTTCCAAATTCTATGAGATGGAAATGTAGCAGCTTCATTGAGCTTCAAAATGATACCTCAAAATTGAAAATCCGTTGAGAAATGTAGGAAAAGATACGATTTGAATGATAAGAAAAGTGGAAACTGAGAAAAAGGCAAAAACCCGAGATGTCATTTTCATCCTGTATAACACCGTACATTTATTTGGATTGGATATTTCGTGCTCATACACCACCATGTGCATCATATATTTTTTAGTCATGTTTAGAAAATTCTGTAAGATCTACATGGCACCTGGCCGCATTAGTTGCTCGAAGGCGAGGGTGTCTCCCATCCGTGCATGGTCGGTACAACTTGTAATTTCCCCTTGCACCGTTTGTTTAGATATTGTAAGGCAAAAAAAAGCAGGTAAAATAGGCTGGACTGTAGCTTGCAAGGCATGAAATAACAGGCAAGATACTCAATAGATCCTCCTCCCATCGCAGTCACATGGACACTGAAATGGAAGGGGAGAGGGTGTGTTCCTGTGTATGCCATAGTACTGAGTTGCCAGCGCCCACCTTTCCTTACCAAAGAAACCACTTTTCATGGCTTTTTTTTCGTGCTTATTACCATCATTTATGATACAGAGAGTGGAGGGGGCAGGGGGCAGAAGCCCCGGGCTGCGGTGGGCATGGCAGGGCCCCTTTAAAGTTTAAATACTCCACGTATTTTAGCATATTTCCCAAAAATACTCCATCACTACGTTGCCATATGTTCGGGGATGCTCTAGTGGTGTCTTGGGGATTTTTTTTTTTTGAGATTTTTTGGTGCCACAGCCACCGGATGGTCTCCCTAATAAAGAAATAATAATAGTAATTCATAGGACCATTTATGAACAAGGAATAAAGTGTGCATAAATATTTTTCTACTTATGTCAAGTTCCTACCTTCACAACTAAATTTTTTGCATAAACTTTTGAAGGCAGATGTATCTATAATAGAATTTTATTAGGCTTTTCATGATACCTCCAAATTTCTAAATGGACAATTAGCACCATGAAATATTGCAAATGAAGTCCACCAGGAAGAGAAGTACAACTCCTGTCCTGTCATGCCTTCCATGCTGTCCCATTCCATGCCTTTATTTCTTTTTGGATCTAAGTCTTTATCATTCTCATCACTTTCTCTTGCCAAGCGGGGAATAATTTCTTTTGTTTTATTTTCACCACTACACACTTTCAATGTCTGAGTACAAGACATGATAATATTCCTTAAGCTTCAGGGGCCTCCATGCCATTGCATAACATTAATATCCTTATGTAATACACAAAATATAATACATTATTGCCCATAAAGGGAATAGAATACAAATTACATCCAATCTAATCATGGCATTGCACTATATAACACTATTCTTACAGTTATGCAGTGGGTCAGATGGGGGCACAAAAGCCCACAAGTGAGATGTGTAGATTGACTGATGAATGATTGGAAACTCTGTTTTCTCAATCACGCTCAAATCAGTGCACGCAGTGTTACCAATTAGTATTTCTGAGAGGATGAGGGAATCTACTCTCAAACAAAAATTACACAATTGGAGAGAGAGAGAGAGAGAGAGAGAGAGAGAGAGAGAGAGAGAGAGAGAGAGAGAGAGAGAGAGAATAAAAAGCCCACTTAGAATACCAGTTTCCATGTAGCTCCAACAGAGTTAGGAAGAGGAAAGGATAAAGGTCTTGAAATCTCCCTCTTAAATGAGGTCCAGTCATAGGGAGATGGAAATACAGATGCAGGTAGGGAGTTCCCAAGTTTACCAGAGAAAGATATGAATGATTGAGAGTACTGGTTGCATTAGAAAGGTAGAACAAATATAGCTGAGAGGAAGAAAATCTTCTGCAGTGAGGCTGTTGGAGGAGGGGAGGCATGCAGTTAGCAAGATCAAGATCAGAAGAGCAGCTGGCATGAAAATAGCAGTAGAAGATAGCAAGAGATGCAACATAGTAGCAACGAGAAAGAGGCTGAAGACAGTCAGTTAGAGAAAAGAGGAGTTGATGAGACAAAAGGTTTAAATAACAGTCAGTTAGAGAGGAGGAGTTGATGAGACAAAAAGGTTTAAATAACTATCTAAAAGTAATGTTTTTTGTTCAAATTGATGCCAATAACAGTGCATTTTGGCACAAAAGATTTTAACACTCTATTAGTCACTATAAGTGAGAGCATTCATGAGTTTCTACCCTATCAGACTTTTATCAATATGTATAGCAAGTGATTGAGTATGAGCAGGCAATACATGTGGCCTTGAGGTCTAAGTGTGGGATGGAGTGGGCAGAGAATCAGAACTGTCCCAATCATTCTCACTGTGTTTGGACATGGTGAGAGCAGGACAGACTTACTAGCTCACAGGTAGCATTATCAATGACAGAACTATAAAATTTATAAAAAGCAGCTAAATTCAGCGTGTATATTGCAAAGCAGTTATAACTAGCTCTCGTCCTTTTAAAAATTATGGAAACCAAATATCCAAACTTTCCTACATTTTAGTTGACAGATCCAGCTCTTTGGACCCAAAATTATTTTGGCTATCACATCCTGCTACAGATAATCTCTTTTGCTACATTTCATCTCTGACGGTCATTGCAAATGAAAAGAAAAAGTATACGCAGAAACATAGTAGTGCCTGATCCTTCATCACTATCACTGGCTGACAACTTATTCTTTTTCATCATTATCACTCACCAATTATATTCAGTAAATTTTCTGCTTCCTCATCTATCTAGGCCTCACGAAAAAAGCTGAAGTTCTCGAAAGGAATACAATGAAAACAATACCTCCAGCTGGTTAAAATAAACCACTGATATATGAACTACAAGGATCACAATAGTGAATTTTGATGGAACAAATTTTCAACTGTATATAAACAACTTTTAATCGAGTTACAGTGTATGCATTACTGTATGCCTATTTACAATAAACACTCTAATTCAAGCTTGTATGATAAGAATTGTATAATTACTAATCTGTTTCTGATCACTTGAAATTTCTTATACTCTCTCATAATCCAAAATGCCAAGAGTATAACCAGAAGCAGTCTTTGACACATGATGCCCAATGGCTTCTTAAATCTAATACAATCCTAGGCTAGGTTCCCCATTAAATAAGAGACAAAGGAACAAATGGACATGAAAATTTCAATAAAAGAAGATTTCAAATAGTAATCATACACACAATGACAATTATTGTAAACCCTCCCTTTTTGACAAGTATTTTCAACACCAAACTGTGGAAAGATAAATTCCACACATTTTCTAAAAGACTTACACTTCAATGCAATAATCTAATATAATGTAAAACACCACTTACATAAATAAAATAATAATGCATTAGTTAGTATACACTCAAAAATATTACTGCTACAGTGAGGTCTAGACTTTCACACATTAATAAGTATGTCAGTGCACAAGGAGCCAAATAGGATCCAGCAGAAACATACATGGTAAAAACAGTGAATATAGGTAGTACCTACCATTTATCTGTATATCTAGTTATTTCAACACTGGTTCATTTACTAGTGCCACTCACTTGATTCATGCAGGTACAGCTGTACTAAACACACACAGGGATACCAACATGAGTAGTGTGTCATCACTGGATCCATCCATGGTGTCAGTAAATGTTTGTATCATGTTCAGTGTGTAATGATAGATTATTGAGTGTGTTTACATTACATCTAATACCATAAATAAGGAACTTACCAGGATAAAAGTCATTGGCTTTGGACATCTTCACCCTGGCAGTAGTGTCCTTCTGCAACTGTGCAATGGTTTCTCCTCCTTTGCCAATAATGGCGCCTGCGGCCACACTAGGAACCAGGATCTTGAGGTGATATGTCCCCTCACTCTGCATGTCTGAAAAAGATGAAATATCTGCCGCTAAATGATATAAAGCATAATTGAATTCATCAAAACAATTATCAATAAATAGTATAACAGAAAGAAATGCATCAACATAATCTGCACAAATATGTTATAAAAGTTATCCTTGTTGTATATATGAACTACAATATTAATCCAAAGTAACATACTAGTTTATCAAGCAAAAAAAAAAAAAAAGATATTCCTTTTAATGCTAATATTTACAAGATTGCAGTTCAATCATTCCCAGCAAGAAACTGGAATTTAACCTGCCTCTACATCCTTACAACATTGGGCACTGGCTCTGGAAACCTCATCACTGATTGGCCTATGCTCAGTCAGCCTGTCTTCCATTTAGAACATGTCATATCTTGTAAACACTTATATAGTTTCTTGATCACTAGATAGATGAATGATAGTGGCTTATGAATGTGTTAACAATGAATCTACAAAAAAAAAAATAAATAAATAAATAAAAGAAAAAAAAAATAAAATAAAATGTGTCACTCAGACAACTGAAAGGATTTATAGCACTGCTTATTGTTTTATGCTACTTTTTATGAAATCCTCATAATGCTGAAAATAAAATTGTAATAATATATAAGAAAAAGAAGAAGAGTATAGTGTTAAGCAATTTCAGAACCAGTGGAAAGGGAGGGTGGACACCAACTCTTAATCCTAAAATGAAAGTACAAGGAAAAGCTGCTTGTCATCTTGTGGATAAATACATGTTCATAACCAATGCTGTCTTGTACCAATGGGGAGTTTTCAGAAATAGTGGTTGTCAGCAGTTGGCAGCACAATACGCATCCCGTTCGCTCTCACAGGGATAATATAGGACATACCTGCAGTGTCTTTCTATAAATTCAGAGATGCAATAAGTCGATATAATATATTTTTCTACATAATTCCTTTAAAGTAGTAACAGGCAAAATCAAACCCTATTCATGAACAAATCTATATATGTTGATTCTCTCAAGAACTAGCATTGAGACTTGTTTGGTCATCTCCATATTTCCTGCTGTAATGTCCATGTCACTATGCCATAAGGAGGAGGAAAGCTTCACATATTCCTCTCTCCTCACTCTACAGCTGTCCAGTGATATGCTTAGTCTTTGCTCGATTGTTTTGTCACTTCTTGATCTTGATGAAAGCAATGCTAAAATTACTGAGTAAGCTGGGTCACACTATATAGTATCGTCAAAGTCTTTACCTTTTTCATTGTCAAAAGCAACAGATTTTAGACTTGTAGTATGCTGTATTTAAGATATTGATAGTAATATTACAAGATAACCACAAAAAATATTTCTGTTTTGATCAACTCCCAAAATTATCCATACAGGATATTCAAAAGCAGAAACAGAATGTCAACAGAATCACAATAATCAATGTTCTATACATCTGTATGCACCTGGGATTTAGCAAGGATATTCAAAAGCAGAAACAGAATGTCAACAGAATCACAATAATCAATGTTCTATACATCTGTATGCACCTGGGATTTAGCATAACAATAATTTATGTCATGTCAGCAAGGGATACGCAACAGCAGTGACATATGGCGGATTAGTTCTGAAAATTCCCCATAGCTCTCAAGATATAAGTTGCATACCAACTTTTATTCACTATATCTACAATCTGATACTATCATCTTGTTCAGAATTTCCTCGATCACATAGTACTTGCTGAGCAAATGGGTGTCCTTAGATCAACAGTATTAAAAATTTGGAAGAACAGGGACAAGTACCGTGAGACCACTGCAAGTGTTTTCATTTCCAAAAGTGTACTGTAAAGATATAAATGAAGCCTTTAATAGTAATGATTTAGTCTAAATTAGTGTTTTTTAGAGGTTATAGTGATGTTTTGAGGGCATCTAGGCTGGAGGCTGGTCCCTATCCCCCCATAATTCTTAAGTATCTTATGGGAAAAATTGCTTTACGATTCGAATAAACACTGATTTGACCGATGAAATACTGCCCTAACCCCGTCGAATTGCCAGGATCCCCTGTACTGGAAGATTTTTAACCACTATTCAGCAATACTCTCACACAACCACTATACATTAATTAATATCAAGAGGTGATAAATTCAAAACCACCAAACCCCATGTATCACTAGAATGCAGATGCAGGTTTTTCTTAATCTGAGTTGCAATGATCTCTAGAACTCCTAACCTGATAGTGCTCTTGGACTTGCATCATTTAAAAGTAATTACATTCACCAAAGCCATAGCTTCTTTGACTATATTGATTAATGCTACTAGTATAGTTTCTATTGTGTAAATTCAGTTAAAAATAATAAATAAAAAAAAAAAATAGAACCATGCTCAATGTCACGCCAAGTATGTTGTCATCATCTCAGAAGCTGTGGGCTGTGGTTTTCACCTTGCCTTTTTTTTTTTTTTTTTTACCATGTGAGCTTTTCACGGGAATTTCTGGGCTAAAGGGGATACTTTATAGGGTACCTCCTATCTCAAAGCCCACCCGCTAGGAAACCGTTGTCCCGAGTGAGGAAGCCCAACCTACACTCGGACTGTGGACAGGATTCGAACCCGTGCGCTTGGAGACCCCTCGGATCCCAAAGCACGCATGGTTCCACTGTACCACGGCGGCCCCATAATGGGCTGCGGTTTTCACCTTGCCTTTGTTTTATTACTGCAATCATGTAAAATATTTTTACTACTGTGATTTTTTTGTTGTACTGCTATATTGCTTTAAACATTACATGCTTAAATACACACAAAAATGTCCAATTTTCCTGAATATGCCCTGCTGAAATGGGCTGCACCGTATATGCCCTCAGATATGGTAATATTCATAAGCCCTACTGCTGAAAATGACAGGGTAGCCAACCAGGTGAGAATATTAGGTAAGAATACATGGTAGGCAAAAACTAGAGAAATAATGTTTATGGCAATCAAGGTTACCTATGCAGAATTAGATACAGAAGTGTCAAGCATTAGCTGATTAGCTTATGGGAGCCACCACTTGTAGTTGAAACTTCTCACTGGTGTGACCCACTTCCCACTTCTTTGTGGCTGGTTGATACACCATTTTCAGCAATGAGGCCATTATTCCCATATCTGAACACTGAAAATACAGCATACATACGTGGAGCAGAGAACAATGTCTGCCAGGTCCTACACCAATATCCATCATACTAGAGTTGCTTTAAGGAATAGAATTTTAGAAGCCTGTACTGTAAAAGAGAATGGTTGTGCTATTTCAATTTTGATCAAGATGGCATTTATGACCTCAGAAATTAACCTTTACTTGAACATGACAAAATGGTTTCTACTTAAATATGATGAAAATAAGGTTGGTGTTAATCAAGGTTAGTGATGAAGTGGGGAGTAATAATTTATCGGACACATCATACAAGAGTTATATACCATATCTAATATGTGATACTTAAGTAACACTTACAATGTTAACTTCTTTAAATAAAACATGACAGTTAAGCACTAATAACTTCCCTTGTAGTTTAATAAAACTTATGCTTAGATTCATCATGTCCAACAGAAACCCCAACCTCTCCTGTTTAATATTAAATAGCATGAATTCAATATCCTAGAATCAAGCTTTTAGATAGAACCACTAATTTTGTTATAAAATGAGAAACAAATATGGGAAAAGAAGCAAGATATACAAGAGCAATTTTACAATTTCTTAGCAAAATCTGACTTTCCTATACAATTATCTCTTTGTAGATATAGGGCAGTGGTTCCCAAACTTTTTTCTGTCATTTCTCCCTGCACCCAATTCAACCATACAGATTTCCCCCTTCATATGTATGAGAAAGAGAAGTTAAAACACACTGAGACTATTTACTAATTTATTTTTCAAATGTACAAATATACTGATAAACTTATAGTTACAAAGTAAAGTGGATAGATACAGTATGAGAAAATCCATCTGAGATTTTTTTTCAGTTAGCAGGTAGTTTAATTATTTCCCCTGGTAGCTTCAAATTTCCCCCAAGGGGAAATTTCCCTCAGTTTGGGAACCACTGATATAGGGTGTTCATGATTAAACAATATTAAGTATTAGATTTAGTTTGGGAAATATCCTTTGACATGTAATTTTTGAGTATCAAGGTATAACCATTGCTGTTGTAATATAAGACAATAAGTCTTTTAATCTCCATGAATATAAGTACTCCTCTAAACTCAATTCCTTCGCCCTGGTATTTAGGAATTTCTGTGAAAGTCATAAGCAAGATGATAATAAGGCTAAGATATGTATATCTCCCTTTCAAGCCTCATCTTAAAACATTCATTTAGGCTGTCAAAATTAATCAATGGAAACATCCAGAATCATTCATGTTTCATTTACATAACATCAATTTTTACCTTTTGTACATAGAGTACAACATACAATAATTAACAAACATCCTTTCAGTAATTCTTGTCTCCACTGAAAAATTATTCCCCTTTCAAACTTGTTCCCTATGTGATTGCACCTCAGAATTATACTAGTTATCAAACTCATGAAAAATACCCAATAAGAAACTATTCAATCTTGCTGCAGACTATTGATATAAAGAAAAGAGAGAGTGAGTTAAGAAAGGAGAAAAAAGTGAGTTAGGAAAGTAAACTATATTCATAATGTATGCGCTTTATCATATTAGTATAACATTTTAATCCTCAAAAACAGGAAACGCCCACTAATATCTATTTACACGTGTTGAGCTCATACTGTCGTCTAAATTAATGATACATGCAGGTTGTGATGTTACGCAATTTCGTCGCATGACTTCAGTGACCAAACTCAATGCTTACGCTCACCCTTGCTACAAGAGAACACATGAAGGCTGGTGTTCCTACTACCATGTAAACATCGTCCGAGCACGACCCAACCATCCAGCAGCTGCATCTCTACACAACGCCACTGTTAGCGCCTTCTCATGCCGGGATTTCAAAGCCCATAGTTCATGATGCTACATCAAATGGAAATCTGCGTAACGTATGTATGGTGATAAGTTCAATGGTGGCGGGTGACGCACGCGCCCCCCACCCTGAACATCGACCGCCGCCGCCGCCGCCGTTACCACCGCCCTGCAACTATTCGCTGCTCTAATACACCTCCTGTCCTCTCACTCTACTCCCTCACGCCTACAAACTACAAGCATTCAATAGTTCCACAACACACCAGACGCATTATTACAGGTGCCAGGATGTTGCGTCCCTAGCTACTCTCTCCCGACGTCTGGTACAACACCACTAATGATATCCACCTATGTGCTCCAAATAAATCTTTCCTTCCGTATACCCTAGACAGTAAGCGCTGGTTAACCTGCATGCGAAGAAATCTCACCTGGAATGTAGTGTGATCGCTTGGACATAGCATCGTCGGAGTCGATATCTAAGGGTCTCTTCCTAGAGTCTGGAGTACCGGGTGAAGGAACGCACTCCTCCATGATGGACTCTGTGGCCATGTTGTGGGGGGGGAATAGCCTTCTGCGCAGGCGTGTGCTAGACTCTTGCCAAACCTACGCTACACCAATGATTTCTTTTCATTATTCACTCTTCATCCTCAAATTACGTACATCTATATATAAAATGATAATTACATACTATATAGGAACTATCACAGAAGAAATTATAATAATTTGAATTATTTGTTTTCTTACGACTATCGTAAATTTGGCATAATTATTACATGATGGCATATACCACTATATATATATATATATATATATATATATATATATATATATATATATATATATATATATATATATATATATATATATATATATATATATATATATATATATATATATATATATATATATATATATATATATATATATATATATATATATATATATATATATATATATATATATATATATATATATATATAGATAGATAGATAGATAGATAGATAGATAGATAGATAGATAGATAGATAGATAGATAGATAGATATAGATATAGATATAGATAGATAGATAGATAGATAGATAGATAGATAGATAGATAGATAGACAGATATATATATATATATATATATATATATATATATATATATATATATATATATATATATAGAGAGAGAGAGAGAGAGAGAGAGAGAGAGAGAGAGAGAGAGAGAGAGAGAGAGAGAGAGAGAGATAGGTAGATAGATAGATAAACAGGTAGGTAGACAGATGGATAACTATTAGATAGATAGATAGGTACATAAGTAGGTAGATATACAGATACATATATATGTATATAGCTGTAGCTAAATAAGGTGGGAAATGCACGTATCTGTGAACATCTACAAAAAGGTATACATGTATTCACTCGGCTACTGTAGATATTAAAAGGTATCTATATTAGGTTTTGATAGACATTAGTCAAGTATTTTAAAGAGTTATTTTCACGGGAGTCAATCGATAAATCAAGAGAGTATGTACTGTACCTAGATCGCTATCCCATTAACCCTATTACACACACACACACACACACACACACACACACACACACACACACACACACACGAGCATAAAGCCCATGCCCTGTAAAACTACAACTAGGTAAATACAACTAGGTAAATAGACACACACACACACACACACACACACACACACACACACGCCAGAGGACCGGGGTTCGATTCCCCGGCCGGGTGGAGATATTTGGGGTGTGTCTCCTCACGTGTACCCCTGTTCACCTAGCAGTGAGTAGGTACGGGATGTAAATCGAGGAGTTGTGATCTTGTTGTCCAAGTGTGTGGTGTGTGCCTGGTCTCAGGCCTATCCGAAGATCGGAAATAATGAGCTCTGAGCTCGTTCCGTAGGGTAACGTCTGGCTGTCTCGTCAGAGACTGCAGCAGATCAAACAGTGAAACACACACACACCGCGTAGAGTAGTGGTTAGCCAAACCCGAAGCTCTGAGCTCGCTCCGTAAGACTGGCTGGGTGACCAGCAAGCAGCCGTGGTAATTACACGTGTAACACACACACACACACACACACACACACACACACACACACACACACACACACAAGAAACGAGTGGAATTTGTACGCAGGTACTTTGTGTTGTATATTCATTCATCCTAGGCAGGAAAGACGGGCTATCATTCACTAAGATGGATCGATATGCCAGTAGATACACAAATGTCCCAGATTGTACCGTACTGCATACATATATCATTGCTTAAAAGCTAAGCCATTCTGGAGACATGTTTGGTTAAGTGAAGAGCGGTAACGAATGCATTGTATAATTTGTTTCTTTCCATCATATGAGCAATGGAGTACGTGCTGCTCGCTATATCACGGTGGCAAATATGTACATACAATATAGACTAAATATGATAGCTGGATTTATTTGCTACACTGTATGTGCAGCGAGCAACGTTCTCGCGCACTCTTGAGAAAACCTTAATCTGGGGTATAAGAAATGCATGAAAAAAAAAATATATATATATTAAAATCTGGTGAACTATATTGAGAAAAAAAAAAAAAAAAAATATAAAAAAACAACTGATTTTCACACACACACACACACACACACACACACACACACACACACACACACACACACACACACACACACAACTAGGTAAAACAACTAGGTAAATACACACACACACACTTACTGTAAAAGAAAATATCTAATTATTGAAGTTTTATTTCATGCGAAAAACAACAAAGAAAAATTCGTTTCACCATAATTTCTCCAAGAGACGTGTGTTGTATTTTCTCTTCAGTCGTGACCATTTGGCATTAATATAATCAATGATAATTCTACATAACATATTTTGGAGACTACAATGTACTCTACTTCCATCAAACCATCAGGTCTTTCTTACTTTTCGTCAAGTATAAAAAGAAAGTGGCAAAACCCCATTTCTCATCACAGCACCGCTCACTTTCTTTTACTCTCGGGATGGTACTTAGCAGTAGGGCTTACTGTTAGTACAGCTCGATATCCAGTGGCAACGCTAGGAATTTTCATTGGGAAGTTAAAGATCGAGTCAACTGGGGCAAAATGTGAAGGGGCTTCACAAAATGTCACCTAAGTGAAGTACTGATGGTAAATTGTTATGTATAAGTACATATATTTTAGATACCTTTACTGTCAAAATACAGTGTTTACTTTATATTTTTTCTTCTATCTCATGTAAAATCCTGCCCAAGGAAAAGAAATCCAGAATAATGTATATTCAACATTTATTACTATAAAGGTAAAGGCCACTCTATCAAAAGAAAGAAAGAAAAATATGTAAACATGTCCGTGTATAAATAGTACGTAATTAACATGACAGAGAAGAATTTAGAAGAAGTTAACACAGTCTGAGGAAGAATGGAAGTTAGAGTGTGGCAAAAACTTTAAATCAAGATATCATTTCAAAATATGCACCTGTTATGGTGACTGGCGGTAAATGTGTCTATAATGGCGTTTGACACTCCTAAAATTGATTGATATTACAGCTAGGTTAACAAAATTGGGAGGCTGAGAGGGAGCTTGGCTCATTATTGGCGGAAGTCTCAAGCCCCCCTCTAGTCCCCCCCTGGCGCCGCCACTGTTGATAACGTGATATCGTTCTATCGATCAAGTTTTTACTTCTAGAGTAGTTTCTACTGAAAGAAATGAGAGAAAACGTACCCTGCCGCTACCAAAGGGAGGACGGTCCATTCAAGGCTCGGTGACCTATGAATGGTGGGTGACGCTCTTATAATTTTTTATTTATTTTTTTTGTGCATAGCCACAACACAAACACTTATGACTTATGACCCAGCCTTTTGATTAGACTTGGCTATTCCTAAACTAAGAAACAGCGAATTGATTTGCTCAGTAATTTATGAAACATCGAGTACTACTATGTCAAGAATGAATTGTGAGATTACACGAGGTAGCTAAATACAATATCTACATTTCTGCTTATAAAGAATGACATCATACTGTTGTGTAGTTAAGGAAATTCACTAATAAGCAGTCTTTTATTTTATTTATCTTCGTTGGCGTTCCGTAAGGGTGAAGAGAAGCTACCAGGATAAAAAAAAAAAAAAATAAATAGCTTTGCACGTGATATTTGCTAGAAATACGACTGTGTGCTGCAGTTCGTAAGGGTCGAAATGAGTAACGACACCACACACTACTTTCGTTTACCTCTCCAGACAAAGTCGCGATTGCCCACCAGTGGTTTGGCCAACAATTGTTCATTTATTTCATTCAACTGTTTTTGTATTTAGGTATGTATTTCAGTATTAAGCAGAGTTTGAATAATTTTGTACAACTCAATGTATTCTTATGGGGAGCGGATTAATATTTTTCTTTATTTTTATGGGAAAATTTTGTTTGATACTGTTTGGTAGAGATCCAAGACTTGACTTCTTTTTAAGAGGAAGGTTTGAAGACATTTGTTCCTTAATTTTTGGCTAACTCTTTACTTTTATTTTAGGGAACTAGCACTCGAGTGGGCCTTTTTCTTTTTTATTTTGTTGCCCTTGGCTAGCTCCTCTCCTGCATAAAAAAAGGTTAAACAAATTTACGAGAGAGAATAAAACGAGTCTACCGTAATGAACGCAATCCTGGTACTGATTCCCATAGCACAACTCTGCTGAAGATGAGAACCACCACATCTGGCAAACCTTGCGTTATCTGTGAGGATTCTACCTTTTCATTATGTTTATACAGGACAGAGTCAAGTTTGTGACGTTTTACATTTTCTCTTGATGAATATGGAAAGTTGTGTATTTACTTTACCATATTTACTTAGTAGTAACACAAGGGAGAAGAGTTAAGCTCGAATGAACCCATCTTCATAACTGTTTTTATTCAACTCTTCCTTAAAGTCATGAATATTTCCAGCTCACACCTCCAGTCTGTTCCACGCTATACTTCTTTATGTGCTTTCTGCATGTGTGTGTGTGTGTGTGTGTGTGTGTGTGTGTGTGTGTGTGTTGACGGTACTCATGTGTCTAACCCCTTCAATACTGGGATACATTTTTACCTTGAGATATGTGTACTATTAGACGCTTTCATTGACATTAGGAAGGGTTTTTTTTTTATGTGTGTGTGTGTGTGTGTGTGTGTGTGTGTGTGTGTGTGTGTGTGTGTGTGTGTGTGTGTGTGTGTGTGTGTCAAGAATAATGGAAAAAGTAAACCCCGCGGTTCAATTCGTAAAAAGTCTGTTTCACGGATAATGACCAGAGAGAGAGAGAGAGAGAGAGAGAGAGAGAGAGAGAGAGAGAGAGAGAGGTGAGAACCGTCACATGGCTCGTTTTGAGTACGTTGTTGGAGTGTGCCTCACCTTCACTGGCTACACCCTTATCCTTTATCGTGAGAACCCACTCCTGATTGGAACACACGCTTGCAGGTTGTTCCACCTTGCAATTATAAATAGATAAATAAGTAAATAAATAAATAAATATATATATATATATATATATATATATATATATATATATATATATATATATATATATATATATATATATATATATATTCCTATGACCCATTCATGTATAGCACGAAAACAGGGTGAGCTAAACCAGTGCCAGAGGTATTGGAAGGAAGTAACCTGATATGAAACACAATATATAGATATGAAATAATGATCAGGAGACCTCAACAAAGACAACTTTATCGACTGTGGAAGTTAACTTGTTTATATCTTCTACTGTTTTATCGGTACTTGTGCCTCAAGCTATTGAACTCCGTGTCAAAAGTTTATATTGTTTCTTATCTGTGTCACCACGAATCGTTTCACTAGAGAAAAAAAGACTCGGTTACGCAATTGCATGGTAATGTAGTCATAATCTATAGAGATAATGAGCTAATCAGCAGTAGATTTTTTGGAGTCCAGGTCTGATCTATGTAGTTATTGTTATTGTTATTCCCAGGAACTTCAATTGGTGGGAGGTGAACAGGTGACAATGATAAAAGTTCGTAACATATAAGACAGACTATCTGGCTGACCGTTACTTCTGTTGTTAATTTCCTAAGAGGTAAGTGTCGCTGTTTCATAAGACACCATTATTCAGTCACTGTAGTCATTGCAACACACATGATTTAAACATCTTTCACCAGATTATCGATTTATATTTTAATTCGTATTGATCCATCTGGAGATATCGAATCTTTCATTCCACATACAGTGGATTAACTTAAAGCCATGTTTGTATTATTGTGGCCAATTAGGGATGCGAAGGTGTTGTACTCGTTTAGATGCTGCACTCAGCATTGACCTCGGCATGCCAGCTCATCCGTTACATAGTATATGATATTAAGCATTATCCTTTTTTTTTTTTTTTTTTTCATTTTGTCCCTTTTTTTTATTTACCATAATTTTACAGATCTGTGCCGCAGCAAGATTCATCGTGATGTTGCTCATGGTGATTGTGTTGTGCGCCGGGCTGGTGACGGCCGCCCCAGGTAAGCAAACACCAATGGCCTTGTTTTCATCCTCGTATTTCAAATGTTTATAAGATGAAATAATTCAGATCCTCAGTAAACTTTTACAGTACAGAAATAGTGTGTGTGTGTGTGTGTGTGTGTGTGTGTGTGTGTGTGTGTGTGTGTGTGTGTGTGTGTGTGTGTGTTTGTGTGTGCCCGCGCGTGCTCCTCTCCATGGTACTGGAATATGTGCATCTCACGCAATGTTCGTTCACTTCTTCGGCGAAATTTACAAATTCTCGTTTAATTTGTAGCTTCATTGACTAATAACGATCCTTGTATGGCAAATCCACACGAGAAAGTTAGAACCTTAATATGTAGAAAATGAAAAAAAAAAAAAAAAAATGTGATTATTCATAAAACATGAAAGAACTCTATGCAGGCAACGATTGGTGCAGAGACAGCAACGAATTATGTGTTTAGCTCTATACATATTATACAATATGCAAATAATGTCCACTTCTTGTTCATTACACAATTTTTTATTATTATTATCCATATAAGATGTGAAGTTTCCAGTTTAGATTATATGTGAAGGACAGACTGAGGATGTCCAGTGCAGAGGAGGGGAGGAGCAGTTGAGAGTCACTGAAGAAGATGGGATAGTTGTTTGGAAGGTTGTGTCGAGTTGATAGATCAGGAAATTGAGTCTTTAAGGTATTGGACAATACATAATAAGTTTGCTCTGCCTCAATTAGAATTCCTAGAGCGATAAGAAGTCAGGTGTTGTGGCTTCATGTATATCATTAATACATACATTTAGTTTGTTTTGAAAAAATAAGAACTATCTCATAATTATAATAACAGATAGATAGATAAGTATGTCAGGATTTTTTTTAATTGATGAAATCTAAGAGAAAATTTCGGATTACAGTTATTTGAGAACAGCCACTTGTCAATGAATTCGCGAGACTTGTCACTCGTGTTCCTTTCAGGTTTACAAAACACACAAAACTCATGTTGTTCCTGAACATTAACCTTGCGTGCGTAATATTCATACAGCAAAGTGGAGATGTATCGGATGTCAGAATTCAGATCCGCGCATGTGGAGGTGTATGTGGATGTGATATGTAACTATTACATATTTGGCCTATGCAGAAGCGGATACATTTATCAGTTCCTGTATACTGAATAGTCACATATGCAGATGTGGACATCAAATTACGAAATGCGAAAGTGTCCAGGACTTAGTCTAAAATCATTATAGTATAGCTTTAGAAAAATTACTTGCACTACTAACGGTGAAAACTGAACAGCGCTCAATTCCTATACATATTCTTCAAGTATATACCTACAGGCGCTATTGGCCATAGCGTAAAAAAAAAAAAAAAAAAAGTATTATTATTGCCAGATGGTCGCTGCGAAAAGTGCTCAGCGCCGCCAGCATCTTTTTTTTTTTAATCTTATACAGTCATATAATAAACTGGAGAACTCCATAAAGTTAAGGATGAAACACTGGTGAATTTTAAGAGGATGTAGAGGGTTTACATACACAGCCATGCATAGTGCATGCATATATTGTTCTTTCTCTTCTTGTCAGCAGGCTGCTTGCCTTCATAATTATTCATGCAATATCACATACAGTACATGGCATTGCGAGATTTATTATGGAACAAATACAGAAGACAGCGGTGGCGAAGTTTACGAGAGATGCAAACAGGCAACGACTGAATAGCCAAGCATCAGAAAAGAAGCTTAAGAAAGAAATTATTGAAAAGATCATTGACACTTCTACAGCTACATGATAACACGGTGAAGCAAGGCCAAGGATAAAGTGCTATTAAAGTACAGCCAATGAAAGCATGTATTTCATAGAAATAAAAAGGAATATGTGAAGTTTTCAAACAGGCTTTGAATCTCTATTTACGGGGGAACTGGTACAGTATTCTAAAAACATGATGAGACAGAAACTACACCATACAAGCCGGAAAAAAATCCACCTAGATGAAAAGGAGTCTTAAAGAAATTGCAAAACTTAGACAAAAGAAATGTTGATGGTTTGATTGGTGCTTAAAGAATGTTCGATATACAAACACATAACCCCACACCACACATCATTTGAGTCACTAAAGCCACACCAAGGACTGTCGTCAGCCTCATCGCCACGCTGCTGCTATTCTTGCTGTCTTCTAGATATCTTTAAGCTCACTGCATGCCTCCCTTCCTTGCGCACCTTGCTACAAACGACTTTATAGTTTATCTCACCCTGTTCTCTCTACCTCTATAATACTATAGTTTATCTAGTACTGTAGTTAATCCTTAGGGAGGCGGTGGCGTAGTGGGTAAGGTGGTGAGAATAGGATAGGGCAGACGTCCACAAGTAGGCTCGAATCCAACCATGTACCGCCTTAAAACTTTGCCATTTGTCGAGTGCATGGTTTAAAGTTACCTACATGTCACCATGATACCCAGGTTCTAGGCGGTTACACCGAAGGTGCACTTGGGTGGTGATATGGGACCTAATATGGGTACCACTATAAACAAAATTGCCTGTGTCACTAATGGATGGAAGCTGAACGGCGCTTCCCATACATACTCTTCAAGGACACCTACAGACACTATAGGCCATAACATTAAAAAAAAGACCTTTTCTTCGGGGACTGGCATTGCTGTGGGATCCCTCGTTTTTTCTTGGAACGTTTTAGTTGCTCTTGGTCAGTGTCCCTTTCACATAAAGAAAGGCAAACTGTCCCACAGTATCTTAACATGCTTTCACTTACATGCATTTACAGGTATCTTATTTCTTTCATCCCTTTCATTGATTTACTCTAAAAGCTTCCTTCTTTTTGTGCCTTTCCATTTTTACATCCTGAACTATTTCAAGAGAATCAGTACGTACCTATTGAAACTCCTTCGGTGTTGAATTTGATTCATTGAGTGCTTACCCAGAGAATGGACTACACTATACGTAGCCTACAATTGTCTATGTACAGATGTATTTTCAACTTTATTTGTTTCTTTCTCTAATCAGTGTACGTATATTACACAGGTAAACAGCCCAAGGACGACAGTCTGAACCACTACATGGACCTGGTGATGGACAATCTGCAGGTTATGCTGGTGGAAAATGGCTTGGATCCCGTTGCTCTCCCTAACACCTCGATGGGTTTCAGTGACACTGTGAGTTGTGGCTTCCTGGGATCAACAGAAAAGCGAGTTACCTTGTAGCATTTAACCTAAACTGTGATATTGCACATAGTAGCAAATAAGATGCTTTTTATGTTATATTGAAAATAGATGAATGAATGAGCTCGCTCCGTAATGGGGAAGACTGGCTGGGTGACCAGCAGGAGACCGAGGTAGATTACACACACCGCGTAGTGTAGTGGTTAGCACGCTCGACTCACAATCGAGAGGGCCGGGTTCGAGTCCCGGTAAGCGGCGAGGCAAATGGGCAAGCCTCTTAATGCGTGGCCCCTGTTCACCTAGCAGTAAATAGGTACGGGATGTAACTCGAGGGGTTGTGGCCTCGCTTTCCCGGTGTATGTTGTGTGTTGATGTGGTCTCAGTCCTACCCGAAGATCGGTCTATGAGCTCTGAGCTCGCTCCGTAATGGGAAAGACTGGCTGGGTGACCAGCAGGCACCGAGGTGAATTACACACACACACACACACACACACACAATATGCTTAAATGGTCTACATTTAGGTGCTGGGCGTTGAGTGGCACGGCGAGGCGAAGCTGTATGACGGGTGGATGCGCGGACTGGCATCCATTCATCGCTCTGCCAATGCCGAGTTCATAAAAAATTCTGCGGGTGTTATTCGCGGCATTCTGGCAAGTCTGAGTCTCGGCGAAATGAAGGTCAGTGAATGGAATCTCTTTTGGATGACAGAGCTTCTTTCATAATTTGGCATTAAGGGAAGCAAGCCTTGAGACAAATATTTAATTCCTTATAACTTGCACCAGTTATCAGAAATATTTGTTCCTACAGGGCCACTATGTGTGTCTGGCCAAGTTCATGGATTTGGGTCCCGTTGCTGACGTCTTCATTGATGTCAGAGGATCAGATGTTTACTTCGAGGCTCTTCTGGACACTCATCAATGCAAATTTAGAGCTGAAGTGTTGAAAGTGACCAAACTTGGGTAAGAGGTTCCTGTTGAGCTAAGATACTTCTTATTTCCAGATGCTCTTCATTGATTTGCGTTGATTGTTACGAAGATATTAAATAATGTTGTTGATGGAATTTAACTCTTCTGTCTAATCAAGAGGCTATTCGTAATATCAGAGAGAGAGAGAGAGAGAGAGAGAGAGAGAGAGAGAGAGAGAGAGAGAGAGATGCGTGTGTGTGTTACCACGCTAATCACAGTGCAAAGGATCATGATCTGTACTCTTTATTTTAGCTTGTACCTTCTTAGTAAAACCCAAGAGTGCATATTGTCCGTGAAGTACATACATACGTACATCTAACACTCTCACATACTGCACACCGGACACTTTTGCCACTGGAGTGATGAGAACCTCGTGACTTGAATAGCGTGCAAACTTCAGCCTTCCAAGACTTACTAACAATCCACATACCAGCACTGGCAGCTAGCAGGTTCAGGATGCAAGTTGATAGTTTGTACTGACTTCGCTATTCAAGTCACAAAGTCATTGATGGCAGGGATCTGGTGTGCAGTGTGAAAGTGTCAAACGTATTTTTTGTTTTTTTTTATGTAAAAGGGGAAAGTTGGTAAAAGGCAAAATAGAACGAAAAAATGCTCACTTAATTGCTAGTCCCCTCGCAAATCCGATCGAGAGTTACCTATAAAAAGGGATAAATTTCTTGAAACTTCCTCTTAAATGAAGTCAAGTCATAGGAAGTTGGAAATACAGAAACAAGTAGGCAGTTTTAGAGTTTACTAGAGAATGGTATGGATAATTGAGAGTACTCTTTCAATAGAGAGTTGGACAGACTAGGGATGAGAGGAGGAAGAAAGCAATGTGCAACGAGGCCACAGGAGGGGATGCATGCGGTTAGCAAGATCAGAAGAGCAGTTAGCATGAAATAGCGATAGAAGATAGCAAGAAATGAAGCATTCCGGCAGTGAGAGAGAGGCATGTGTACAATATTTTCAATTGGTTACGTGTTAACATGTGGTCCTCTTTCTTTCTTTGTTGCAGATCTATTAATGTGTCCATTGAGGGATTGAGTGTGCTTGGGTGGATTGTGGCGAGCCTGATGGACTTTGTCATGATATTTATCGGTGGTTTTGTGAGTAGTTTTGTAGAAACAGTGATGAAAGATATGACTGATCAGGTTCTGGACAGTATTGACCTTTCACTTTTAGGTCCAGTTCTTGGATGTGATCCTGCTGCTGCTCAGTTGATTCAGCTTCACTAAGATCTTGCAATGGAACGTGAAAGTTTCCTCTCCATGTTTGCCACACCCAATAAAAAGTAATGCAACAATTTGTACATGATTTAGTTTGACTTCCCCCAGCCCAGCTACTTGAACTCTGGAAGGTTAGAAAAACAAGAAAAACCTGCAGAATACGGCGATAAAAATTATACTGAATTCTCTCTCTCTCTCTCTCTCTCTCTCTCTCTCTCTCTCTGAGAGCCTTCTGTTCTACTGTTATTTACTCTAATTTTCGTGGTTCTAGTCAGGTCACTTTGTTATGGCTGCAAGGTCTGTTGTGGCCTGCTTATCATTGAATCTCTCTCTCTCTCTCTCTCTCTCTCTCTCTCTCTCTCTCGTGGTTGATTTACCACAAGGAATATTGGTTTACCACCACACAGGCTTGCCATCCTTACGACTTCAAGGCTGCCAACATGATTGGGAACTCCTCCCGAACAGAGGGATGGCGATACTGACAGCAAACACACGGAGAAGGATTGTGCATAGCTGTGGAGGGAATAACTGACCTCGCCAACGGACTGCCGTGCTGTTGTGATAGTACAGGTAAGGAATTGTTAATGTTATAAGCGTACACTAATGAAGGAATGAAGGTATGCAAAACTAGACTAAGCTTGGTCGAAAAGGAAACAAAATTGACAACTGATTACTTAACGAGAGGGAGGGGAGGCACGGAAGGAGGGAGAGGAGGAGGGGAGGCCGAGGAAAGGAAGGAGGGAAAGAGAGAGGCAGGGAAGATAAAATGGAGATAGTGAGTAGAACGTGGGATTTGGTGTGGAATAGAGGAAGAGAGAGGCATGAATCAACACACACACACAGGATTTTGTTTTATTTTTGTTATTCATTATTATTTATTCTCTATCTACTTACAGTCGTTTCGTATCGTTATATCAATACCTAAGGATGACCAGAATAGTTACCTGTTGCCTCTCTCTCTCTCTCTCTCTCTCTCTCTCTCTCTCTCTCTCTCTCCTGCCTCGAATCTTCTGTCCATCTCAGTCTATTAAAATCGTTATTGTTTCCTTTCCTTTACTCTCCTCTTGTTTCTTTTCAATTAGTGAACCTTTTCGTCTACTTCCTTTTTTTTCTTTTCTGCATTTACTTTTATTTCCATTAGCCTTCTTAGTCCATTTCCTCTTCTTTATTGTATTTTGCTCTTTTATTTGTCAACAAGGCCGCCGTGGTACAGGGGAACCATGCGTGCTTTGGGCTCCGAGGGGTCTCCAAGCGCACAGGTTCGAATCCTGTCCACGGTCCGAGTGTAGGTTGGGGTTCTTCACTGGGGCAACGGTTTCCTAGCGGGTGGGCTTTCAGATAGGAGGTACCCCAAAAAAGTACCCCCTTTAGCCCAGAAATTCCCGTGAAAAGCCCACATGGTATTAATAAAAGATAAATAAATAAAAAAAAAAAAACTTAATTCTTTCCTGGTCTTACTTTCTTCCAATGTATTTTTATTTTTATTTTTTTTTCTATTCCACGTCTTACCTGACCTTTTTCTTTGTACAATTTCATCTTTATTTATTTCTATTTCGTTGTTACATTTTTTAAAGACTCAATTTTTTCATTTCTTTTCCTTTTTATTCATTTTTCATCCCTTGCATTCCACCTTTTTTTGTTCTCTTCCTCCTCCTTATTCTTTGCTCTGGGGTTGTTGAAGGTGGCGTTACGTAATGAGGAGGAGGAGGAGGAGGAGGAGGAGGAGGAGGAGGAGGAGGAAGAAGAAGAGGATGAGGATGAGGAGGAGGGAGGAGGAATTAAGTGGTAAAGATGGAAAGATTGTAGAGGAAAATAAGACTCCAAGAGTTTGAGATACGACTCTTTACTCGACAAGAGAGAGAGAGAGAGAGAGAGAGAGAGAGAGAGAGAGAGAGAGAGAGAGAGAGAGAGAGAGAGAGAGAATTGACATTTCTCACAAACTTCTTTATTTTTTTTCTTAACTTCACCTCGAAAAATTAATTCCAAGGTGACAAAACTACTCATCAGAGAGAGAGAGAGAGAGAGAGAGAGAGAGAGAGAGAGAGATGCACCTTTAAACAACGCTTAGGGAAGTAAAACAAGACAGACACCTTCGCTTTCTTCCTTCCTCTTCCCTTCCTCTCTAAAAGCCAAGGGGAGGAGGAGGAGGAGGAGGAGGAGGAGGAGGAGGAGGAGGAGGAGAAGAAGAAGAAGAAGAAGAAGAAGAAGAAGAAGAAGAAGAAGAAGAAGAAGAAGAAGAAGAAGAAGAAGGAGAAGGAGCAGAATGAGAAAAAAAAATGAGGATGGGGATGAGGAGGAGAAGCATGAGAGGAGTAGGAGGAAGAGTGGGAAGAGGTTGACAGTAGTAGTAGTAGTAGTAGGAGTAGTAAAGTAGGAGTAGGAATAGTGGTAGTAGTATTAGTATTAATAGTAGCAGCAGTAGTAGTAGTAGTAGTAGTAGTAGTAGTAGTAGTAGTAGTAGTAGTAGAGAGAGAGAGAGAGAGAGAGAGAGAGAGAGAGAGAGAGAGAGAGAGATATATATATATATATATATATATATATATATAGAGATATATATATATATATATATATAGAGAGAGAGAGAGAGAGAGAGAGAGAGAGAGAGAGAGAGAGAGAGAGAGAGAGAGGTGCATCTCTCCACACAACAACAACACTGTATAATATTTACAATACAACCTATGCAGTAGTATTAATAGTAGTACAACTTGCATAATAATGAACAACTCGACGTGAGCTCTAGTGGGGGGAGGGGGCGAAGGGGAATTGGCTACTGGAGCGCCCCAGGGACCCTTGATTGTTCTACTGGGGAGGAGGAGTTTGGGAAAGGGGCGAGGGTGACGGCGCCGGATTGAGGGATGGAAGTTGGAAGAGGAAGAGGAAGAGGAGCAGTGGATGGTGGTGCGGTAGTTGAGAGAAGAAGCTGTGATAGCGAGAGTATGTGTGAATGAGTGAGGGATTGTGACTTGAGCCTCAATTCAGAAACATCTTGCTTTCACACAACCACAATTTTCTAAGGCTGCAGAGACGATTAGCCGGGGTTTCAAGACAGTTTCTCCTATTCGTAAACAAGAATTCTTTCCAATCAATAACCAAATCCATGAAAATACACTTAAAAATACGAGTATCTTCAACCAGAGCCATTGGAAAGCCGTGATGTTACGGAAGCAAAGCGTTAAACAGAAAACGGACCGAGAGGTTTCAGAATATGGACCTTAGAATGTTTGAAAGGTTCTCTTATCTCTTGCCAGAACTGTTTTCAAAGGCCATTCAGATTATTAGGTAGGTTTTCTTGATATTTTATTGCCATTGGTGATGCGGTGTTCTTGTTGAAATATCATTAGGAACGTAAAGTATCCTTGAGCTGTAATGGGAATCACGTAAACTTTCCTAAAGTATCGTTACTCATGAAAACATTCGGTTATTGTTAGAATGATGAAAATGTTTCTAAACTCTAGTTAAGATTGCACGAAAAAATCTTGAAATATAATAAAGGCATGAAAATATCTTGAAATTTGAAATTGTTAAAACACTCCTTGAACTATGGCTGAAATCATGAAGCTCTAGAACTGTCGTTAGAATCAAGAAAACATTTTTAAAGTAACGTCAGAGCAGTGAAAACATTCTTTCTTGCACTATCGTTAGAATTAAGAACACTTCCTTGAATAATAGAAAAAAAAATTAAAACCTCCCCAATTAAATATTATAATGAAGTTCTCCTATCGAATGTTTATGACGTTTTAATATCACAACACTGGGATCAAAAGGCGTCGTCATTGTACAGAGGAAGAAAACAGAGAATTGAGACCTATCTGGCTTGTCTTCATGGTGACGAGTGCCGTTTGGATTCTTTTAGATCCTCCAGGCGTCAGATTGAGGACCATATTCGGAAACACTTTTGCCGCTTCACTTCCACTGCTTTCAAATTACACTGGTGTAATTTACTGAGATTCTTAAGTTATTTTTCTTCTGTGTTTATGGTTCCAGTGATTAGCATTGGTTAAACATTATAAACAGGAGAAACGCTTGAGAATTGCACTAATAATCTGCGGGGCCTTTGAAAATAGTCGTTGTTGGAGACCTAGGTATTCCTTAATATGGGCCTACGACTCTCTCACCGTCTTTACTCATGCAGATACCAGACTGTGGCAGCGTGTCGGACGCGCGGAGCCAAGCAGACAGACCCACCTAAAGTAACAACAGCGCTTGGAAAGAACAAGAGCGCTGCCTCTCCCACTGAGACTCTGCCGTGGGTCATGAGCAAAGTGGCAATCTTTATTTAGTCAACGAGTCGAGCACTGCACCAAAAAAGCCACCCAGCCCAGGAAAAAAAAAAAAAAATTACTGGTTTGTGTTCCTTAAACGTTTTTGTTCTCTCGCGAGGTGTGTTTTGAAAGAGTGGAGATGAAAAGTCGGGTTCTCGTGTGTGTGTGTGTGTGTGTGTGTGTGTGTGTGTGTGTGTGTGTGTGTGTGTGTGTGTGTGTGTGTGTGTATTTTAGCGTTGATGTAGATTCGTTTCTGAACTATCACTAGTGTCGTAAACACACCCTAAAAAATAAATAACATTATACAGAAGCATTCTCGTTTTTTTTTTTTTTGTTTTACCGTAGGTGGTGTAGAATTCTTATAAAACTATCATTACAATCACAAATTCTTGAAAACCCAACAGCTCACTCTACTACCTGTTTCATTAAACTCTCATATAGTTTTTTTTCGTCTTTTTTTCACTGCTGATATCAATTCCTTACTAAACTGTTACTGGAATCATAAATACACCTTTGAAAAACCAACATCTTCCACCACATCATGAAATTGCCAAGAAAAAACACGAAAACGTTTACGAGCACAAACCAATAGATGAAACGTTAGTGACACAGATAGCTAGACGGATGAAGATCAAAAGACGGATAGACTAACAGATAGCTAAACAGAATCTTTATTTACCGCGCTGAGAGAGACAGAAAGAATGTCTGTTTAATAGAGAAGCAAGCAGAGTTTACAAGCTTAGGGTGACGCAGCCATACATACACTGTACAAAAGCTTCACGTAGCGAGGTGGAAGAAGCTAAGGGTGAGAAGACGAGGCGAGACGTGGCAGTATTTTACAATATTGGCAGTATAGCAATGTTCCTTTCTTGTACCTCAGAGATTAAGCCGTGAACGAAGCAGGGAGACCAGAGATTGATGGACCAGAACAAAGGGGAGAAATACATAGCAAATAATGATTCATGGCAGCTCAACAACGGAAGAGAGGCATAACAAGCGCCCCTTTGAGGGTTGTGGTGATGAGAAAGCGCTGCCTCTCCCGTTGAATAATTGCCGTGAATGAGAAATGAGTTTACACAGTTTGAACTCTTTCATTGCTAAGTGTTTTTATTTTCTTATCTATTTGTTAATTGACACAAAATGTGTGGTTGCGTTTTTTCATTTTCATTATACTCTAAAAGATTGTCGAGAGAGAGAGAGAGAGAGAGAGAGAGAGAGAGAGAGAGAGAGAGAGAGAGAGAGAGAGAGAGAGAGAGAAATACACAGATAATTTTGTCTCGGATATCATGTCAAGGCTACGGAACAAAAAAAAAAAGATAAATGAATGAATAGATAGATAAAAATAAAGAAACACATGAAAATAAATAAAAAAGAAAATATTAAATCATTCTGAATATTAACAAGAGACACAAATAAACAGCTAAACGGAGAATCATAATATACGTAGATAAAAACCCTTACTTGACCAAAATACATCTTTCACATGTAAATAATAACAATAATGATAATAAAAAACAACAATAATGACAATAATAGTAATAATAACAAAACCATTCCTGACACAGCATAGGAGGACGAGAAACAAGAGAAGAACGAATAACTGGACACGAGATGCACGGCGAAATGAGGCGAAGTAACAATAACAACAGCATCACTACCTGTATCATGATCAGCAGCAGCAGCAACTTGAGTCCCTGTCACTAAGGCATTACAAAGCGCTACTTCAGCATTCTAGGTGAGAGCGGGGCAGTTCATTTCAACTTGAGGGAAGCGAGGCGAGGGGCGGAGGAGGTGACGCCAAAAGGAGGGTGTGTTTTGAGTTTTATTTGAGGGGTTTAAGGGATGCGTGGGCGTGTTCTGGCCTGTGTTGTGGGTCGTGGTGTGGGTAACAAGGGGTAATGAGGTGTCAGGATCCCGGGTTTAAGTTTAAAAATTACATGTTTTAATCCTTTTCTACTAAAGAATGTTTTATTCATCTATCTTTTTTTTTTGTCTTGTTTTACTATTTATTTATCTTTTTTTTATTAGCTAGACACAACAACAACGGGAAGGAGGAGTGGGAGAAGGAGGAGGAGTTTGGGGAGGATGAGGAGGAGGAGGAGGAGGAGGAGGAGGAGGAGGAGGAGGAGGAGGAGGAGGAGGAGGAGGAGGAGGAGGAGGAGGTTAACAAGAGGAAACTGATTAACCCTTAAAAATATATATGAAAAAATACTATATGGGTTCTTTTTTTTTTCTTCTAGTCAGTTTCTTTATAAATATTCAGTCTGTATTAATAAACTCTCTAGTTTTATAATATCTCGTAATGTTTTAACCATATACTTAACCGACGAAGAGATGAAGGAGGAGGAGGAGGAGGAGGAGGAGGAGGAGGAGGAAGATAAACAGAAGGATTGATTGCCAAACTGCGTCTATTAAAGGATGTAATGGAGAAGGAGGTAGAGTGATTCCTCATGGTAGGAGGAGGAGGAGGAGGAGGAGGACGGAGAGAGGTAGGGAGGATGAGACGACAGGAAGGGAAGAATGAGAAACGAACGGAGATAGGAAAGAATGCTTTGGTGGTGATGAAGGAAAATAAGAGATGAAAAATATGAAGGAACAAACGGGAAAGGAAAATAAAGAGACAATAAAGGAAAGAAAGAAGAAAATAAATGAAAAGGAAGGAAGGAAAGAAGGAATGGAAGGATGAAGGAAAGAAAAGACGTATGAAAGAAAAGAAAAAAGTTAATGAAAAAAAATTATAACCAAGGTAAATGAAATTGAGAGAAAGAAAGAAATCGATACAAAGAAAAAGGAAAAGAAAGATGAAGGAAGGGAACAGAAGGGAGATTAGGAAATGAATAAGTAAGATAGAGATTAAGAAAGGAGAGAGAAAAGGATGGATGGATATAGAAACCAAGGAAGAAAGGAAAGAAGAGGGAATGGAAGAGGAGGCCATAACTAAAGAAAAAAAAATAGAGAGAGGGGAAGATAAAAGAAAAAACAGAGAAAAGGATGGACGAATATAAGAAAAGAAAGAAGGAAGGAAGGAAAAGGAGGCCATAACTAAAGAAAAAAAAAATAGAGAGAGAGGAAGATTAAAGAAAAAAACAGAGAAAGGGATGGACGAATATAAGAAAAGAAAGAAGGAAGGAAGGAAAAATAGTGCAGGAAACCGTAATACTGCAAAAAGATGAGTTAATGAATGAAGAGAGAAAAAAGATGTTATTTAGACGATTTTCTTCTTTAATATTTTCCGCTGGGTAAGCAAAAGGGAAGAACAAAAAGGAGATAAGGAAAATGAAAGAAAAATAATGAAAGAAGAGAAGAAATTAATAAGGAGTTTCTCTTTAAAGGAAAATACAAGTAAAGAAAATAATAAGGAGAAAAATTTCGTCTTAAAGGAAAGAAAAGAGATGTTTTGGACTATGGAAAAAAAGAAAAGCATGTGTCCTTGAAAAAAAAATTATATTGACGCAAGAAGGAAACGAGTAAGAGAAGGAAGAGAGAGGTGGAAAAAGAGAAGGATAAGGAAGAAAGAACATAGGAGGAAGAAGAGACTGATAAAAAAGAGAAGAACTAGAAAATACGTTTAGGTAGTCTCGATATAACAGGAGGGAAACTGAGGAAAAGGAGGAGGAGGAGGAGGACGACAAGAAGAAAGGGGACGAGGAGGGGACAAAATTATTGGTGGTGGTGGTGGTGGTGGTGGCGGCGACGGTGATAGCGGTGACGGCGTGGTATCGTGTCCTAGGCAGCCAGCAGCCCACTGTCAGCTATTGTGATGGTCTTGGAGGGACGGTACACGTGCGCCGAGTCCCCAAGCTGCGTCATTCTGAGGGAGTAGCAGCAGCAGTAGTAGCGGTGGTGGTGGTGGTGGTGGTGGTGGTGGTGGTGTGTGTGTGTGTGTGTGTGTGTGTGTGTGTGTGTGTGTGTGTGTGTGTGTGTGTGCTAATGGTGATGAAAGAGGAATGATCTTTCTTGGGTTTTGGATGGTGGTGGTGATGGTTGTGATAGTAGTGGTGGTGGTGGTGGTGGTGGTGGTGTGAAGGTGGATGGGTGTAATAGTTATCAGAAATTCAATTAACTACGTGAATGATGCTTATTGTCTATCTCTCTCTCTCTCTCTCTCTCTCTCTCTCTCTCTCTCTCTCTCTCTCTCTCTCTGATGTCAGTTTTATAAGTAGTCAGTCATTCAATGAGTCTCATTCAGTCTGTCTGCGTCTGTTCATTTGTCAGCTTGTCTGTGTACTAATCTGCCTGTCCTTTTTGTTTGTCTGTCTGTCTGTTAGTTTGTCTGTCTGTCTTGCTGTCTGTGTCTGATTGTGCATTCTCAGTCAGTCAGTCCATCAGTCAATCTGTTTGTTCGTTCATTTGTCTGTCCATCCATTCGTCAGTGCTGTCCATGTTTTTTATTTGACTCACTTGTCCACGAGATCGAGTCCATCGATGACGTAGCCGAAGACATGAGTATAACTGTACTTCTTGACGTGAATGAAGAACTGCGACCCCACCATGAGCCGTCCCTGCTCATTGGTGGACATACATAGCATCTCTACCGCTCCTGGCCGCGGCTCCAGGTCTGCGGGGAACGGGAGAGTGGAGCGCAGGGAAAAAGGGAGGGATGTGTGGTGAAGTTGAAGAGAGGAAAAGAAAGACAGGTGTGTGTGTATGGAGGGTGTAGGTGTGTTGCAGAACGAGATGTTCTGATGTAGGGAAGGGCGGGCCTCACCTGTGGTTTCGGCGCTGATAAGCTCCTCGTCGCCCAACGCCGCCCTGCCACCCTCGCCGTCGTTGTTCTGGAAGTCGCCGCCCTGCAGCCACCAACCCGGCAGGCAGCGGAACACTTGACTGCCACGGTACCCGAAGCCCCGCGAGCCCGTGCACAGCAGAGTAAAGTTTTCGCACAGCCTGGGCGCCATATCGGGTCGCAGTTCAATCACTAGCCGCGCTGTTTGCTGCGGTAAGACACTACCATCACTGGGGAGCGAGGACGCAACACAGCCTCTCCTTAACACACACAGGCTGCAAGCCAGGGAATGTTTATGCCAAGCCTTTGTCTATGCAACACTCACCTGGATGCCCTCAATGCTCAGGTCCAGGTACACACGCGGCAGAGGCTGGATGGTGGGCGCCGCCGCCTCCAGGCTCAACGCAGGCCGCAACGCCGCCACCTTGCCCGCCCTTCCGTTGTGAGCCAGCCGACGGCTGCTGTAGTGGCCTGCCAGGCTCTGGCTGCGGCGATCCACGCAACCCCTCGCCGGGCTGCCGGGGGACCTGCACATGTCAACCATCAGTGAAGAACCGCAGGGCGCCCCGACACCCGCCACCAGATACATCAAGCAGGCGTGAGGCGCGGCGGATAGCACAGCCGGGGTAAGGGAGGGACATGGTGCTACACTGTACGAGCAACAATGAGCATGGCGGCAGCGTGGTAGTGGGGGCGTGGGGGGCACACTCGCGGGAGGGGCACGTGAGCAGCGTGGTGGTGGTGGTGGTGGTGAGCAGCGACACTACGACAACAACTACTGGGACGTACAATACGTGGTGGTGGCGGCGGCCGCCGGCCCGTCCATGTGCACCAGCGGGACAGTGGCGGTGGGACAGGGGGCGGGAGGCGAGCACGACTACCCAGCAGGCGTGGCACCTACCGTGTCTCCGGCGTACTGGAGCGGCTGGCCCCCCCCTCCGCCACGCTGCTCCGCGCCGGCGACCCCTCGCACGAGCCCCCGCCGCTGCTGCACCACCAACACACGTTACCTTCCACCTCACCCAGCTGTGCCGCCAAGCCCGCACACACACACACACACACACACACACACACACACACACACACACACACACACACACACACACAACCAATCATTCGTCCAATATTACTTTTCCTTGGTGTGAAAGAAGTAAATCAATTCACTCTCTCAAATGTCGAGTAAATGAGCAACATTCGGAAAACAACTTCGTGTATGAGAGAGAGAGAGAGAGAGAGAGAGAGAGAGAGAGAGAGAGAGAGAGAGAGAGAGAGAGAGAGAGAGAGAGAGAAGGGGGAAATCGTTCATTAAATATTGACCTACCTAATAAAAGAATGATTGAATTTAATAAAAGAGACAATAATCAATTAGTGAAATGTTATAAAGGTTTTGAAAATCAAGGCGTGATTTAATATCACTTGAGAGAGAGAGAGAGAGAGAGAGAGAGAGAGAGAGAGAGAGAGAGAGAGAGAGAGAGAGAGAGAGAGAGAGAGAGAGAGAGAGAGAGAGAGAGAGAGAGAGAGAGAGAGAGACTGATCATTATTAAAAGAATGAGGAGTAAGAGTAAGACGTACAAGAGAAGGAGAGGGAGGTAATGGTGATGATGCTGGTGGTGGTGATGGTGATGGTGATGGTGATGATGGTGATGGAAGAGGCAGGCTAATGGCCTGGTGTTGTGGTGGCGGTGTTGGCGGTGCTGGTGGGGAGATTAATGGAGTGTGGTGTTGATGAAGGAAGGAAGTTTTGATGGTAATGATGATGACGATGGTGGTGATGGTGGCAAAAGAATACTGGCAGCGTGTCGAGGTGGTGATGGAGGAGAAGGAGAAGGAGGAGGAGGAGGAGGAGGACGACGACGAGGAGGAGGAGGAGGAGGAGGAGGAGGAGGAGGAGGAGGAGGAGGAGGAGGAGGAGGAGGAGGAGGAGAGGAGGAGGAGGAGGAGGAGGAGGAGGAGGAAGAGGTGAATGAAGAAAAAGAAATTTTAACTTTCACTAGTCTCTCTATCCCGAACGAAACATCTTTTTCAGTTATTTTTCGGTCTGTTTTAAATTGATTTGGATATATTTTTTTTTTACAGCAAATCATGAGTTTATTTTCTATATCCCCCACAGCATCCCTGGCTTCCCATCCACTTGGAAACTAATGAATTGAGATAAATTGAGATTTGTGATGAAAAAAACGAAAAAACGAAAAGGAGTTTAATACAAAATAGACTTAAATCATCTACCAGAAAAAATAACTTTCGTAACACAGCAGTAACTCGTTGGCATGCGTTCCACGAGAGGACTGGCTGTATCACCCTTTCCCTCTTACCTAACCTAAATGATTAATCTAACCTAACCATACTAACCTAACCAAACTAACCTGACCTAACCAAACAAAACCAAATTATTACCCATACTCTAACCTAACCTAATCTGACCTACTCTAGTCTAACTTAACCTAACTTACGTATCTGGCAAAGCTCAATAAATCTACCATGCGCGTGGGAGTGTCACGTCCGAGCATTGTCACGGGAGCTGACGCGCGTGTTAGGTTTTTTCACACCCTGTCACCCTCCGCTAAAGAGGATAAAATCTTTATAGATGGTTGTCAGCATTATAAATAATTTTTCAGTGAGTATATATAAGATTCAAATGATTAAGAAAAGCTATGGTGAGACTGACGAAAGAACAAAATGATACTGACAAAGTAATGTAAATGAGAATTAGAGGAAAATTATATTAGAAGTAAAAGATAGGATGATATGAGGGTACCAGAAAGAGCAACTGGAATGTAGGAGGGAGAGGAGGAAGAGGAAGAGGAAGAGGAAGAGGAAGAAGATAGAGGAGTGGAGAAAATGCGTGAAGGAAGTAGAGATAAAATACCAGTAGCAAAAGGAGAAAAATGAGAAAAACTACAAATAAGAAAAAAATAAGGAAAACAGATGAAGAGGAAAAACAAAAGCAGAGGAGAACAAAGAGAAGCACAGTACATAGTCTAGACACTCACCCCTTAAAAAGATGAGCAATAAAATAGAAACAGAAGAAAAACAGAAACGAAAACGGAGAGCAAAGCAGAAGAAAGCCGAGCCGGAGCACAGCAGAGGAACGAAGGAAGAGAAACACAGTAAACAGTTAAGACAGACATTCCCACCCGGATCTCTCTCCACAGTACCCGCTTGCCGTGGACTTGATATCGATGGCGTCCAGATCGTCCTGGGAGCGGTGCAGCTTGCCCAGGGAGAGGAAGGAGTCAGCCAGCACGGCCTTGGCGGTGGCGAGGTCCCTGGAGAGGCGCGACACCACAGACCCCGCCCGCTGCGCCATCTCCTGCAGGCTGATGAGTGAAGTCTC